>NW_004955483.1:3116715-3163734 GCF_000276665.1 Chinchilla lanigera | reverse complement strand
CTATCTTGTCTAGTGAAACTCTGTATTATCTCTAATGTTTTATTTAATAATTATTTTCTTATCCTCTTTAATGTTTTGAACAATCCTCCATTCTTACATCTGGTAATCTGGTAATCTTACATCTGGTAATCTGGTAATCTGAGAAACAGAGAACTGAAAAATCAGTGAACATCTAAACCACTTTGGAGAAAGACATTTTCACAGCTATGACAAATGTTTAAAAACATACTGTATGCAATCAAAGATCATTAAATGATTAAGTAAATAATTAAAATCTGTCTATTAAACAGAAAAATAGACAATTCAATCATATTTTTGATGAATTTTTAAATAAATATATGCATACACATAAACATAATGTAATCAAGAAATAAAATATGCCCATCATGGCGTATAGATTCTTCAGATGCTTTGTGGAAATTTTTCCCTCCCCCACTTCTTGGTACCACTGAAGTGCTTTTTACCTTTCCACCAGTAGTGATGTGTTCTAAAATTTTCCAGGGGTGTATTTTATCTATTTTTCACATTATCTATCATATATTATATACCTATTATCTTGTGTCCTGCATTACTGTGTTCTTTTTGATTTCTAGGTGATATGTAGTGTTTGAATATCTCACAATTTTGTTTTCCATTCAGCTGGGCATTCGGGCTGTTTCTAGTTAGGAGTTATTATAAGTAAAGCAGATGGCAACACTCATATATGTCCTGCTTTGCCTGTTTTGTTTTCTCACTTGGGCAAATGCCTGGGAGTGGATTGCTGTCACCTGGTGATACCATGTTTAGCTTACAAGAAACTCCTAAAGTGCTTTCCAGAGTGGTTTGTACCTCCAAACAGCAACAGATGATAGTCCAGCTGCTCCACGTCTTTGCCAAACATGATACTGTGTTTCTTTCTCTCTCTCTCTCTTTTTTTTACGTTAGCCATTTCAAAGAATGTATACTGATGTGTCATTGTGGTATTCCTTTGCACTATCCTAATGACTAATGACAGTGAGAATTCTGTCACCTATGTCTTGGTCATTCTATTGCTTCTGTTTGGAAGGGCTTCCTTTCTCATATTTTATATGACAGTTGGCCTTCCTATTACTCAGTTGTGGAAATCCCTTGTTGGACATATGTGTCAAAATGTTTTCTTCCAATTTGTTGCTTACTTTTTCACTTTCTTAGTATATCTTTCAAGGGGCAGGAGATTATCACTTTAATGAAGTTTAATTTATCATTAATTTTGCTTTTATGGCTAATATTTAAGGTTTCTGTCTTTTAAAAATCTTTGCCTATATCATAGTAGTAAATTTTCTCCTATCCTTTCTTCAAAGGTTTTAGATTTTACCTTTCATTTAAGGACTATAATCCATTTCAACATAATTTTTGTGTGAACTTTTGCATGTGGGTATCGGGTTATTTTGTCACCACTGTGGAAAAGTATTTTATTCTCACCTGATTACCTTAATATCTGTTTTAAATATCATTTCACTGCACATGTATGATATGAGTGGATTTCTAAATTCCATTCTATTCCAGTGATCCATAGATCTACCTCTGTGTGCATACCACACTCTCTTTCTCATTTGATAGTCTTTATTTTAAATCTTTTTTGTCTTTTTGGGACAGGGTTTCACTGTACAGTTCAGACTGGCCTTGGACTCACTTTGTAGCCCAGGCTGGCCTCAAACTCACAGTAATCCTCTTGCCTCAGCCTCCCAAGTGCTGGGATTACAGGCGTGTGCCATCATACCCAGCTATTTTAAATCTTGAAAACATATATGATCTTTAAATTTTTTTCCTCACTTTTTTCTTACTTGTTTTGGCAATTCTATGTCCTTTATATTTCCACATAAATTTTAGAATCAACCTATCAACTTCAATTTTATAAAAGCTTGTTAAAATTTTGAAATAAATCAGATATACAAGCTTAAATGTAACATGGTTTCTTTTATACTGTATGAGAAACCCAAAGTATTACAGACAGAAACAATGATTACAGAGAGAAATAACCCAACAATTACAAATAGAAAATGTAAATATTGTGGATTACATATCATGTATTAACTAAAAAATTATGATCAGAGAGGACTGCAGAGTTAATTTGACATAAATTGATATCTTAATACTGACTCTTCCAATCCAAAGTCATAATATATTCTCTATTTATTTATGGTCTTCTTTAATTTCTTTCAGCACTGTTTCTGTATATTTCAGGAATTACTCTTAAACATATATTCTTAAATGTCTCACTCAGTGTTCCATTTACTCTGGATGGTATTATGACTGGAAAAATTTTCTACTTTAACTTGCAATATTATTGTTACTATATAAATATATCATTTCCTCTTTTAATTTGTTGCTGCTATATCCTTAGGCCCCAAAACTTCAAGTGCTATTTCAATAGCTTCTTATGAATTCCACATATCAATCATAGTTTTTATAAATTTATTAATTTTATTCTTCCTGTATAATCTGAAAACACTGGTTTTTTTCTGAATTATTGCAATGGTTTTCAGAACAATGATGAACAGAAGTGAAGACAGCAGGTAGTGTCACTTGATATCCAGTTTAAAGATGAAAGTGTTAGTTTTTCACAATTGCATATGTTAGTTGCACTTTTTTCACAAATGTATTTTATCAACTTTAGCAAGTTGTCTTCCATTCCTACTTTCTGATTTTATTATAAGTAGGTGTGAATTTTGTAAAATGTTTTATGACTTTAATAAGATTATATGTTTCTTCTTTCCCTATTAAAAATATTAAATTCCATTAATGAATTTTTAAATGTGAATCTTGCATCGTTAGAATAAACAGAGTTTGGAAATAGTGGCTGGCTTTCTTTATATATCGCTGTATTCATTTTCCCCAGGCTTACCTAATAATTTTGTCTGCATTATGTATGACATTGGTCTGCAGTCTTTATACAAGGTTTTGATTCAGCTTTGAATCATAGCAATGCTATACTTATGAAATTATTTCCATAGATGTCTTCATATCATGAATCCACCTTTACTTCTAATATCAACAACTTATATCTCTTATTTGCATTGAATTCTGTGAAGCCCGATGCTTGTCAAATCTTTGCAACTTTTCAAATAACGTTTTTGGTTTAATTTATTCTTACCTATATTGCATCTATCTCCTATTTTGTTAATTTTTGCTCTTTGATATTTCTTGTTTCTGTTTACTTTGAGCTTAATTTTTCTTTTCTACTTCCGTTTTCTCAAGGAGGAAATTTCGATCACTGATTATTGAGCTTTAGATTTCTTCACCAACATAGAAACTTAAAATACGTTTCCTTATAAGCTGACTTCAGTTTTACACGACAAATTTTATACTGCTATTTAATTTTATTTTAATTTCACTCATTATGAGGTTTCCTAGTTGCCCTGTGTGCTCTTAATTGTTGATTATTTAAAGAAGATTGGTAAACTGCCAAATATGTGAGGGCATTCCATATTTTGTTGCTGTTTATAGTTTAATACATTGAGCTCAGAGAGTATACTTTACATGCATTCATTTTAAAGCTTCTTTCTCATACATTGAATGTCTCTTCTTCTATTTGAGGTAGTGTCCTATAAATTTCAATCATATCAAGGTGGTTGATAGTCAAAATTAATAAAATTAATATATCCTTGCTAATTTTCTATTTGTTCTATCAATTTTTCAATAAATTTGTGACATTTTATAACCCATTTTGCTTCAACAAATGCTACAAAGATCACATGACTTGTTTTTATTTGTAGTTAAAAATTATCTTTTAAAAATTAAAATACATGAAAATACATTTTATTATATTTTCATAGATATTTAACTACCCCAGAGCCATTAATTTATTTGGTAGTTCCAAGCTTCTGCTTGTCATAATTTTTCTTGTGCCTGAGGATTTCTCTTGATATTTTACATTGTATAAGTCTAGTAGACATGAATAGCCCCAGCTGCATTTGCTGTCATTTTTCTTGAAAATATCTTTGGATTGGCTTCATTTGTAAAGCATGGTTTTAGTGCTCATAGAGCTCTTTACCAAATGGTTTTATTTTTTAGTACTTTAGAGATATTCCATTTCCCTCTGATTTGAATTATTTTTAAAAGGAAGTCAACAATAATTACTATCATCTTTGTAACTGTTCAAGTAATGTCTCCTTTTCTTTGTGTGTAAGAGTTTCCAGTTATTGGGATTTTTAGCATTTCATTCCAGTGTGTTTTATTATTTTTTCTTATTTGGAACTTTTTTAGTCTATGGATAATTAAGTTTCTTGGCCTACAGATTTATGTTTTAATCTATCCAATTAATTATATTTTAAATTTTAGATTTTTTTCTATTTCAAAAAATTTAATTGGTTTTGTCCCATTCTTTTCATTTTTTTCTCATTATATTTTCCTTGAAGTTTTTGAACACATTTATAATAAATCACTTAAATTCCTGTCCTAAGTGCTACAATCTCTATTCCCACTGTGGGAACTTGAGTTTGTGTAAGCATTCACCAGGTCCTTTTGCCTGGACCCATGAACTTTCTCCCCACACATGCATAGGCTAGAATCCAGTCAATGTTTTAAGTAGTTAATTATGCATAACCTTAGAATATAAACTTTCTTCTTCAATGCTCTTCACTACAAACATCAACCATTTCATCATGTCCAAAGCCTGATCTCTGTCTCAACCAAATCATCATCTGCTTAGTTTTCCCTTCTACCCTGATATGAAATAATGCCTCCAATCAAAAGCAAGGATAATCTGAAAGCGCATCTCCTTTGCTTTCCTTTGCTTTTCTCAAAAATCAGTCCTGTCTTGCCAGTTATCCATGTGACAAAATATTTGTTTCCCTCATTCAGTCCAGATTTCTAATTATTCTACCATTCCTGGAAGAAGAATTCTGTCTATAGTTTTTCAGAACAGCATTTTGAATCAAATAAAAAAGTATGAATATTGCCACGGAAGTAGAAAAAAAATCAAAGTCAACAGAGTACAATTACCTGCAGTTGAAATACTGGAAATGTAGACAAAGATGAAATAACTGTAAGTAATTTTTTGAGATCATTAATTAATAATGAATAATCTTAATAAAATAATTATATGGAAATTTTAAGACAGAGGAACTAAGGCTCAAAAATAACTAAAATTAATATGAAAGACATTAACTTAATAGTGTTTAACATAATTGTACAAGAACAGAGAATTATACTATATACGTATGTTATGTAATGAACTAGAAGATATTTGCGTTAGTAGAAAAACACTGGTGCTACAACAACACTCATTCATTGCCTCACAGTGTCCACAGGTGCAGTGTAGAAGCAGTTTCCTTAAGTCTTGTTCCAAATTTTCATGGCTACCATTCAGATGCCTGCTGTGGTTGGGGGCTCATCAAAGCCTCAACTGGGGAAATGGCTGATTCCAGGCTACTTCAGGGATGCTGACAGAATTTGTGTCCTTGCAGAGATGTGGGCTTAGATCAGTGGTGGCAAACCTATGGCACACATGGCACAGCAGGCTGTTTGTATCATTGACAGTTCTCAAAGGTTTGCCATCACTGGATTAGGTCTTTGTTATCTTACTGACTGTCACTCAGGGAGCACTGTCATTCTACACGTGTCACCCTGGCTCCTAGTCATGGGTCTTTTACCACAGCTACTTTCTCAAAACCAGTGAAGAATCTCTCAGTCATTTTTGCTAAAATGGTTTCAGCCTAATTGAAAGGAGCAAAATCCCATCTTATCTGCAATATTTACATTTTTATAAGTAAGTTAGAGGTTCTACCAAAGTCCAGAGCAAGGTTACATAATGGTGGAACTGACAAGAGGGTCACCTGAGGGGGTGCCTTCCACAAAAGTCATAAAATAGCCAACCAAAGCACAGAACTTTTATGATTAATTTAGATACAGATGTAGAGGAAGATGATATGACAGAGATAGATAGAGATAGCTTAGAAAGCCTACATGTGAATAGAGGAGACCCCATGCAAACAGGAACATGTCCATATTTAAGTGAAGAGGTAAAGAACAGCAATATTTGAAGAGATTTTCAAACCTGCCTAAGGACATCAAATTACTACTTCACACGGCTTTATAAGCCCCAAACAGAAAAAAGAAATATAAGGGAATCCATGAGCATGCCCGTTATACTCAGACCAATGAAAAATGAAAGAAAAAGAAAAATTTAAAAGCATAACTAAAAGTAAATATTTCCTAAAGAGGAGTAATTAACAGGCACAGAATGGATTGTTCACAAAAACAAATCCAGCCAAAAGGCACTAGAATGACAAGTTCAAAGGGCCATGAGAAAATGTTGCCAAACTAAAATTCTATCCAAATCATCATGTTCTTGAGGCAGGTAAAGGTTTTTTAAATAAGCCCACAAGGAGTAATCATAAAATGCTGGTGAGTGAACTACCTTAAGACAGAGACCCTCTTTTATCACAAGATGAATTAATGAGTAGAAATTCAAGCATGGGATGAAGAAGGACATTGTCAACACATTTATTTAACTAACACTTATATCCAAAATATATGACACTTCCAAACTAATAACCAAAAGCCAGGAAAATCCATTGTTTAAAAATAGCAAATTTAGTTTAAAGAGCAAAATAAAAGAGAAATGATAAGAAACAAGGAACTAGAATTTGTAGAGAAGCAAAGGGAACCTGGAGATGGCGGGAGAAAGGAGTTTGGAGAGGGGTGGGGAATGAAATATGACTAGGAAGCAATATATGCATATACTAATTTGCACAATGAATGTAATTATTATGTATAGCAAACACATACAGTACCATAAATTTTTTAAAATGTCCAAGGAATTTGAATAGAGATTTCACTCAGAAGGTTCCATAAATATAAGAAAGTTTCATCTCCATCATTAGTCATTGAGAGAAATGCAAATTAAAACCTGAATTCTACCACTGCACGCACCCATCAGAATTCTTGAATTGATAAATGAACTGTTGTGTTTAGGTAACCAAATGTTATAGAGCAACTAAGACAAGCAATATGCTAATGTCTGGATACACAATAGCAATGTACAATAATCTGGATATTTTAATATTTAGTAAAAAAGCTAAACTATAAAAAACTCTAAATGTATTTATAGAAAATTTTAAAAGAGACAAATTCAATTGACAATAAAATACATCAGAATAGTGATGATATATGTGAGATGGTGACACAATTCAGTACTGGGCTGAGAATGGTTTTGGGGGCTCTTGTCCTGTTCTGCCTTCCAATCTGGATCTTTGTTATATGTATGCCTGTGAAAAATGCAATGAAGCTCACATCTCACATTTAAGATCTATTTCCATCATCCAGGTTATATTTTAGTAAAAATGACTGGCGAATTGAAATTATACTATACATAAAAAATCTTACTTTAGCATATAAAAATACAACAAAATTGTCCAAGAGGGAAACAGTAAAAGGAATTTGGTAAATACATGTCTTTCCCTCCAAAGGAAAAAATAGATAGATACATACATACATAATATACCTAAGATAATCTTCCTACTAATTTCTATTGGTTTATTGAAAGGAACAGTTATTACTTAATTTTTTGACCAATTTTATATGCTTACATCTGGTAATCTGAACAACTGCTTTGAAAACAGCCATGTGACTATGACAATGACTGTTGATTTCCTACCATATTGTTTTTTTGAAATTCTGTATCATTTCTAATGTTTTCTTTACTATTTTTATTCTCTTTAAAATAAAAAAGATAGAAACAGTAAAAAAATAAAACAAATATATCGCAATCAAAGAAAAAATATTGCAATAAAAGTAGAGAAAGTGATGAGTATTTGAAAATATGTAAGTCATTGTGACTCGCCTCTATTATGACAAATATCTAATATCTAATTTATATTAGAAAAATTCTTCATCCTTTCAAGCATCAACTGTTTAAATTTTCACTAAGTGATATTAATATATCAAGTGGTTAGTATAGTCATGAGACTGTGATGAGCATTTCAAATGCATTAACCCAATTCATAGTCTGAACAGCGCATTTATTAAAAAGGTGCTATTTTTGTGAGGAAATTGGCGTTTAAATAAGCTTAGAAACTTACAAACTGTCATGCATTAACTTGTGACCAAACGAGGTGTTTAGGGCAGTGCTTGTCACATATTGAAAGCACTCAAGTCATAACTGCTCAAATAAAAACAAGAGCTCTTCTGACCCTGTTCATCTATGTCCTGTGTTTATAGCAAGTCACCCTGCTTCTCTAATGGAGCATCATCTTCTGAACCTGAAGATGCCAATGATTATTAGATAGCTCATTATTTATTAAAATAGTACTTGTTATCCTATTGCTCTCAGTGACCTCTCTATCTCACTCTCTTGACTTATTTAGTCAGCAGGTTTTACTTATTGCATACCATCTGCAGCGTTCCAAGTGCAAGGACTATGTTTCAGAAAACAAAGAGAAATGCCTTCTTGTGTAGCTAACGATCTGCCGGGGAAGATAATTAAGGAAGTAGGGTAAATGCAGAGAGATAAATCCCATCAGTGAGGCAGCGGTGTAGAGAATACAAGACTATGTTAATGGAGTGTCCTGGGAAAATCTCTGCAAAGAAGCAACCCACGTGATGAGACAGAGCCAGCCAAGACCCAGAGGAAGCACGTCGCATGAAGAGGAGTACAAAGTGAGCAAATACAGAGGGTCTCAGGATAGCTGGCTAAGTGGAGGATCTCTGCACAGATGCCCTCTAACCTCCACATCTCAAAAATACTTGGCTATGGATTATACTCACTACCTTGGGCATGATCTGACTTGAAAGTTAAGTTTGAGTGGTCCTAGGAATTCTCAGGCTCCACTCCATCATGAGAACTTTCATTCTGGCCCCTGATAGCTTAACAGAGCAAACCAAAGCCCTGAAATTCTCTCTACCCTCTGGTCTAGAGAGTTGCATACTGAGCACCTGTTCTTATATAACCTATCTTAAAAGGTATATCTTTACCTAAGTAGTGTAGGTAGAGGTAATTCTTGTCTCTAACTACATAAATATTCTCCTTGAAACTGAGTTTTTCATTTCCACCTGGTCCATGATACATTGTTGAAATGTACATTCTAGCTCAGGAGAGTGTTCACAGCTGGGAAGAGCTAAGATTCTGTATCTCTTACGAGTTCCAAGGTGACAGTGCCTGGTCTCCGTTAAGCAACAAGACCCCAGGAAGACTCTGACACATGTAAATATCTGTATCTTCCAGTGGAATTTAAGAGCGTGTGGATTTTACTGCCTGTCAGAATGGGACTCTGGGCATTGGCACAGATGGTCTGCTCCTTCATCTGGCTCTGCTTGTGATAATTAAGTTAAATAACATATGTGAAAGCACTTTACACATACTAAGTGCACAATTAATATTATCTTTATCTGGTGGAAAGTTAACTGCCTCAATAAAAGCTGAATTACTGATGATGGCACCGTTAAAGTCATGCCTTAGTAAAATAAGTTCTTAAACTCGCTGGACTTCTCGGTCTTTATGTACGAAATGGGATCTGTTAACATATGGCACGTTTTGTCTGTGCTCAGCATTGTGCTAAACATTAGGAGAACAGAAATGAGGATACAGTGGAGTCTCTGCCCTCGAGGATCTCCAATCCAGATGAGAGAGTAAGAAAAATAATTCAAGAGAGAACATAATTAGCTGCTAATCAGTATGATAGTACATTAATTACTACGGGGAGCCAGAAGCAAGTGGGCTCCGGGAGGGCTGGTGTTGACTTCCTGTCCTACATCCTACCACAGGCAGGCCTGATGAAGGCAAGGAGAGCTATCTGAACTGGAGGTTGCTTCAATTTCCCCATTCCCAGGTGTGCACAGCATACAATGAGGATGAGCGCTTATCGTTTCCCCATGTGCTGGATTCTCGCTGCAATGATGTATGTGGAGTAGATAAGGCAATGTAGTTATAAAAGAGCAGGTTTTATTGACCAGATAGAGGATAAAAAGACAGAGAAAGAAGCTGCATAGTTGCAGTCCTCCACAGGTGTTCAAATACACAGGCTTGCAGAAGGACAGGCAGGCAGGCAGCTGCAGGTACGGGGGCATAAAAGTTTAAGACTCATTCTTTTGTCATTTTTTTTAACATCTTGACTCTCCCAAGTTCTAACCCAAGACTGATTTTCAGGGACATTAATATGAGTATTTCATATTCCATTTCTTTTAAACCAAAAAAAAAAAAAAAAAAATTTGATAACAGAGTCCATTTTGGCATTTCTACAATCCTTAATTGATGATCATCCAAATAGGAACTGCTTACCTCCCAAGTGGGAGTAAACTGTAAAAGTGTCAAAATTGTGCAAAAAGTGTGGTATTTACTTTTAAATTATTCGTTGCTATTAAATTTGTATTTTTAATATACTTTCACTTTTTCGGTGTGCCTATGTGTGAGAATTTCTCACTCGCATTTTTAGCAGCCTTGCAATGTCTAAGATACAATTATTACTTAAACACAATAACAAATTTTATTATAAATCTTACTGGTACTTATTTTATTTTCTGACACCTGAAATAGCCAAGAAGGGCTTAATAAAAATACAGATCTTGACCTAAACCTGGGAAAACTGGCTAAGACTTCAGAGGGCTAGATTTTAAGGGGAAATTAGGAGAAGAACTTGGTAGGAGGGCTCTACGCTCTGGTAGTAAATGCCTTCTGATTAAAGCAGATAGCGTATATTGTGAAATACAGAATAAAATTTAATAGAGTAAATGAGGCCAAAGTGGGGAAGATTTTACCTGGATTGGAAGCAGGGAAAAAAATATTCTGAGCGTGATATGTAATATTGCTTACGGAAAATTAAAATCAAATTTATAGAAACTTGAATGTGTTTGGATTATTTAGGTGTAATGCCCCTTGGACTCAGAGTAGAGTTAAAATTAGATAACAATGAAGAGGAAATAAATGAATTACTACATATGTTTACATATTTCATGCACTTAATATGCTGTATGAATGACATATGTATTTGAGAATATCCAGGAGCACCATGAGTATGTCTAGGATATATTATTTTTCATAATTACACATGAAAATTCCGTAAATTAAACTTCTGACTTTCTCAAGTCTTCAACAGATAGCCTTTGGTCATACTTAGATCTTTGGGAATAGAATGTGGTGGATATCCCCATACTAAAGAAAGCAAGATGAAGTCTGCATTTTTTTTTTTTCCCTTTGTTTTTTCTCCGGTACCGGGAACGGAACTCACGACCTTGCGCTTGCCAGGCAGGCGCTTTTTGCCGCTGAGCTAAATCCCCAGCCCCTGAAGTCTGCATTTAAGGTAGCTAGATAATCAGATTCTTTGAAGTCCTAGAAATGAAAAACTTAACTATGATGCATTTAAAGCACTTTTGAATACACATCTATTCATCTCTTATTGCCAGAAGGTTCTCCACAAGAATCTTGATATTTTTTGCAGGTGCATTATGTTTGAATATAATATATTTATGTTGTATTAAAACTCTTCAGAAAGATGGTTCTGTCTCACCATTTACATGCCAAAGGTAAATGGTGGTCTAGTGGGTAGACTGCTGAACTGAAATGATTTGACATCACATCTACAAAAATGTAACCTTGTCCCTCTCTTACTACCCATCGCCTCAACTCTATTACACTGTCTTCTACCTGAAATCTCAGAAGTTTCACAGCCAGTGCCCTGCCTAGCCTTCCAAAGGCTAAGCCCTTGAAACTTCCTGTCCTGAGCTTTTTGTAGAGTAATACCAAATCATTTACAATCCACCACATACTTATAGATTCTTTCTCTCATCCATGCATTTTATCTTGTTTCCTCATTTCCCCTGAATTTCTGTCTTTAGTTCTCTTTTCTTCTCTGGGTCCTATAAAACAATTCATGTTTTCTAGAATGAAACATCATCCGGGGATCATGTCTCTAGGCTTTGTCTCTAATTTTTATTGATCAGTTCACATGTTAGAATTTATCTCAGCTTTCATTTTTTGTGCCCTCTTCACTACCTTCCATTCTGCAGTTTCATGGTGCAGTCTCTCATGCAAGCCTCTGACTTGGTTTCTATTTTCAAAAAGCATATAATTACTATGTATTGCAATTGTATCTTGAGTCTCCCCCATTGCGAATTCCTTAAGAAAATGATTTTTTGTATTACTAGGACATGATTCACTTGCTAAACAATAATCAGAACTCAATAAATATTTGCTGGTTGAGTGACTGTATGCGTTAAAATTACTAAAATATTAAAATATGTAATCTTAAAACATGAAGATCAGTTTGCTCCTTGAGACAAAATTTGAAATTTTAACCTCATAATTAAAATATTTTACTTCTTATAAAATTATACCACTTTGATTTATAAGCTGCAAACTTCTCACATATATGCTATCTTTAGAGGTTTTGGAAACACATAGGACAGAATGATCAAGCATGTATTTTCCCAGAAAATTTTCCAATAATATTTAAGCAAATATAAATCTTTTAAAACCATTTCAGAAATGCTAGGACCTCTAGGTAAATAGACAAGCACAATAGTGACATGCATTTCCAAAGATTCCAGAAAGGAACAATAGTGCAGTGGTTGAGTATATAACTTTGTAATCACAATTGCCTCTTTAGAATTCTTATTAGAGCAATAGATAACTACATATTATCACCATTACCAAGTACATTAACTTTTTTCTTAATGTTTTCTTCTCTTACACAGGCATAATAATAGTACTTACCTTACACAATTGTTCTTGTGACTCAGTATGTTAATATTTATTCAAATATTTAGAATATTATCTGAATAAGAGTAGAGAGATGGTCAATAAAGGAATAGATGGTGATGGTGTCAGCATTATTATTCTTCATGTGGCCAAGGCACAGTAGTTTGAAGCTCCAGTGGCTTACCAAATCATAATGTGTCTGCCATACCAGCTTTTAAAAAGCGTGAAGTTAAATCCATTGCCATTCATTTATTTCAAGATCCAGGAGAAGAAATTGTGATAGATTATTGATATTTATACCCTATTGATTACTTTGTTATATAAAATGTTAAGTAAGAAGGAAAACTTTGCCAATAGGAGTCTTTTAAATGCATATATGAAATATAGCAAAAATATAGCAAAAATTTTTAAACTATGAGTTATTTTCAAAGTTTGATGCCAGAGAACAAACATATTATGAATCAGTTATCTTTTATAGTAAATAAAAAGTTATAAAATGTTATGAAAGAGATATCAGAATTACTGGAGGTAATGGACATAACATAAACAACCAAACTTATCTCTTTCTTATCATTCTCTACTTTATCAAAAAATGTATTCATTACCTGGTTTCCATGTGCTAAAACGAATTAGAGTCACTCCAGAAATTCCCATGTTCATGTTCATATCCTATGTTCATGTGGCCTTTCTACCTGAAATATGGTACCATCTGAAATCACACTGATTTTGTTAAATCTTTTTTAATTACTGTACATTTGCAATATTGATATTTACATTTGAGGGAATTGGTACAAATATATAACATATCTACATCCTTTTCAATCCTTTCCCCATTTTACCCTCCTACCCTCCCTCTCTCCAAAAGGACTGCCTTTTATTGTTTGTTTGTTTTGGTACTGGGAATCGAACTCAGGACCTTGTCCTTGCCAGGCAGGTGCTTCTGCGGCTGAGCTATATCCTCGACAGGACTGCCTTTATTTTACTCATTACTTTGCATTTTTGGGCTCTTGTGTAAGAGAAACCCTTTCTTTCTCTATTCATCTGTGAATGGGCACTTATACTAGACCTTAACTATTATTAACTGTGCTGCTGTAAACGTGGGTATGCATGTGTCAGTATAATATGATATGATTAGATTTTGTTAAATTCTTATAGCAAACGTTGATCTGCTCAGGGAGTCTTCTATTTTTCTAGAATCCCAAGAACTATACAATTTGTACATGAATTTAAATTTACTTATACTAAAGCATTCTCACCTCAGGCTACATTTTATCCTAGTTTAATAACTTTAAATTGATTTGATTTAGTTGCATGATGTTATCATGTAATGCTTTGCTGGCAACATCTGTGAATTTTTATGATGTAAATGAAAGACTCTGACCTTGAGGCCTTTAAAATAACTGGGAAGACAGAATATATGCACAAAAAGAATTTTAGATATTCACGTAAAAGCTCAAGTTGTATGTATCCATGGTCATTCAGTGAGTCACTGATTTTTATGATAAAATTTAGAAAATATTTATCATGGACCAGATACTGTCCACGGATCTGAAAGTCAGATGTTACAGATACTCCTTGTTTAATGAAATACCCGCTTAATGGCTTTTTGGACTCACAACTGAGGCACACTGTTGGGAAGTTTAACCCACTGTTCAGACTTAGGACATGTCTTTTTTGTACAGTTCTATACACCTTGTTTATAGGGCCTCAGTATCTTTTTTTGTACAATACACCTTGTTTATGCAGTAGTGTATTTTTTGCTGATTATACTACACAGTACAGTGCTATTGTTTTATGTTGTTATACTTTACAGTACTGCATGTAAGAGTTATACAAATAAAGCAAAGTCAAGTTAGAGTTTCCTTTGACCATTTCTTTCTTCCAAATATTACAAAGTGCATAACATATACAATTCCTCTTTTGCTGCTAATACACTTAGTGATCTGTTCTCAGGAATGGAACTTGGTCATTAAATGAGGAATGTCTGTATAACAAGATTTCTTTCTTCATGGAACAAATGGCCCAGTGAGGAACACTAATGATGAAATAAGAAACTAGAAAATATGAAACATAGCATAACAGGGAAGCATATTGTGCTAACAGAACAGGTAGAAGGCATAGATATCCCAGATATGGGCTCCAGGGCAAGTCCTATTGACGGCAAGTAAGAAAGACCTAAACTAACAGTGATGGGGAAAAGTATAGAAATATATTTCTGTCTTATTTTGCTATAGTCTGAATCATTCCCCCCCAACCAAAAGGGTTGGTCTCTAGCCTGTGGCACTCTGGGAGGTACTGGAACCTTTAGGAGGTGGGGCACAGGGGGTGGAAGATAGATCATTGGAGGTGTGGCCCTTGGGATGATATTGGGACCCTGGGGGAGGTTGTGAGAACCCACAGGAGTCAGGATGTTGCGTATTGCTGCTTCACCACCCTCAGTGCACATCTCAGGGTCAAAGTGCCTACTAGGATTCTACATCCCAGCTTCTAGGGAAAATGAACTGCACCCAGGATCCTTTCTACACACTGCACAATATTTTCCACTGCACCCCACTAGGTAGCAACATGATTCTTACCCAGCTCTGAGGGAAATGTAAAAGTATCCATTCATTTCTAACTAGTAAAAGAAACAGGGTTTCCAGTACGTAAGGAAATATGACATTACCTCAGAATCCAATCTGCAAGATAACATTATCATTCTTAGCTTCAGATATTGAAGGTTAAAATATAGCAGAATGAAATATTCAATTAAAAATGGGTTAAAAACTGAGCAAATACTTTTCTAAAAATATGCAGATGGCAAATAAGCATATTAAAATATGCTCAACATAGTTTTTCCTTAAGGAAATGCAAATTAAAATAAGGAGATATCACTACGCACCTATTAGGCTGATCTCTGAAAATACAATTGTTGCTGGCAAAGATGAATAACAATAAGAATACTCTCATTGCTGATAAGAATCTAAAATGATAGAGCCACTGTGAAAGACAGTTTGGCAGTTTCTTGCAAAGTTACCCCTAGTCTTATAATATAATCCAAGAATCATGCTCCTTAATTACCCAACTGATTTGAAGATGCAGGTACATACAGAAACCTGTATGTAAATACTTACATCTACTTTATTCATAATCACCAAAACAGGAAACAACTAAATATTCTTCATAGGTTAATGGATAAACAAAGCGTGGTGCATCCATAGAGTAAAGTACTGCTCAAAGACATAAAGTTTTGTTATGAAGCCATGCACTGATGAGAGTGATTCTGAAGTGCAAAAGCCACTCTTAAAAAATCTACTTACTATAGGAATTCAAAAAGGACGCTGTAAAATGTAGTACTGTAGAAATGGAAGATAGATAAGTGACTGCCAGGGGCTCTAGATGGCAAGGGTTGGTTGTTCATAGGCAAAGCACAGGGAGCTTTTTAGACAGTGAAAACTATTCTCTATGATGCAAAAACCTACAGAAATACACTGCACAACAACTGAACATTGAGTATAAATTTTCAGTAAAAAGAGAAGAAGAGAAAGAGGAAGAAAAGGAGGAGGAGGAAGAGGAAGAAGAAGAGGAGAGCAAAGGAGGAAGAGGTGGGGGGAGGAGGAGGAGGAGGAGAAGAAGAAGAAAAAGAAGTCAGGAGAATCTCAATATAAAATGCAGCATATGTCACTATACCTGTATTATAAATGCCTAAAATAGAAGACTAAAAAGTATTCATTGAAACAACTTTGGAGTCTCTGCATTATAAATGAAAGGAGCAACCTGTAAGCATTACACTAGTGGATCATATTTTCCAATAAATTAACAGAAAACAAACCACTATTCATGTATTCTGGAATTGAACAATTTACTCAGTAATGTTAATTGAAACTACCCAGGCTTCTCATTGTCAGAGCAGACATACAAGGGAAAGAGGATAAGATGATGTATGTAGTAGTGGGTGAGATCTGGAAGCATCACTGTGAACTCATGTTTGGCCTAATATAGTTATATGTCTGCAAATGGAAATATTTATTTATAGATATGTGTGTATATACACATGCATTTATTTCCCTATTTGTCCACTAAAGTGGCTTCAAAGCAATGAAACTCAATACCAGTGAACACAACTGGTACCCAATTCTTTTTTTGTATTTCTTTCTAAAATTTTTTCATTTTGCTTTTTAATTTTTTTATTTTAAAGAGAATAGAAATTTTATGCTGGCGAAGCTGTGGAGAAATAGGAACCCTTCTCCACTGCTGGTGGGAATGCAGACTGGTGAAACCACTGTGGAAATCAGTTTGGAGATTCCTCAGAAAATTAGGTCTAGAGGTCCCATTCAACCCAGCTATCCCCCTGCTGGGTATTTTCCCAGAAGATCTAAAAATATCATATCACAGTGATATATGTTCACCTATGTTCATAGCAGCACAATTTGTAATTGCTAAATTGTGGAAGCAACCCAAATGTCCACCCACCGAGGATTGAATAAGAAAATTGTGGTACTTTTACAAAATGGAATATTACTAGCTATAAAGAAAGATAAACTCGAGGCTTTTATAGGTAAATGGTCACAACTAGAGACCATACTCATAAGTGAAATAAATCAGACATACATGTGCAAGCACCACATTGTTTCACTACTGTAAAACCTGAAAGAGTTAATTTAAACTAGGAGGTATGATAGACATTGTGAAATGATAGGAAAACACTCAAGGGTAAAGGGCAATTGGGATGTGGGAAAAGAGAAGGGAAAGAAGGAGAAATTTTGTATATATGTATATACGGGATAGTTAACATAATTGTTCTACTATCTCTATTTCTATGCTGAAAGAAACTGTCAATGAGTCCTTGATGGATCAATATTGCATGTCTCTATCTGTATTCATGAGAAACCACTTTGAAGATATCAATATGTAATACAAGAAGCATTGTTAATTTCCTACCACTTTGTTTGTAACTCTGTATTGTCTGTACTGTTCTTTTTCTATTCTGTAAAATGTCTGTCTGTTAATGTTTTCCTCCTCTTATTTTTAAAACAAAAAAATTAAAAAATTTTAAAAAGAATAGAATTTTTTTAAAAAAATTAGAAGCAATTCCACCCAAAATGGGGATAATGATTATTGTAGAACTGGTAAAGAAATATAAAAGAGACATGTGGGACATCTCTGCTACCAATAAATGACAGAAAATATGAAAACCTAATAAGAACAACAACACACAAGAGAAGATCAATAATAAAAATAAGTCAAATGGTTACAGGAAAAAAAAATTATCAGTTACCAATGATCTAAAGAATTAAACCACCAGAACAAAATAATGTAGTATTATAACCCAATAGACAATATAGGACTCCATACTGAAATAAAATACTGGGAGAAAGTTGAAAAATCTCCCATACAGAATTGCATACAACATTCAAGAAGGGCCAGGGCAAATCTTTACTCTTACATTTCTCAGTGAATAAATCTGACCGGCATGATCTCAGCAAAGTGACCAAGCTCAGCATCAACAGGGATAAATCAGACTGGTGCAATTTTAGTACCATCTGATGAGAGTGCCAACTCTCTCTCCCTATTCTTTGCCTCAAAACCCCAAACTAACAACCCAGTCTAATCATGACAAGAGTGCAAGACAAATTACAGTGGAAAGCAATTCTACCAAAAAAAATCCTCCCAAAATCATCAAAAACAAGAAAAATTTGAGAAAATCACAGCGAAGAGTTTTCTAAAGATACTTGACAACTAAATGTGATTTGATGTTCTAGGTATGTTCTTAGAAAAGAGCAATGGCATTAGGGAAAAACTAAGAAATTTTAATCAATTAGGGACTGTATTTGATAGTAATGCCTCACTATACATTCATTAATTTGACAAATGTATCATACTGATGCAAGATATTATTCATAGAGGAGGGATTTCCTGGAAAATCACAGAGTGATAAACAGTAAAAGCTCAGCCTCTCCATGATTCAGAATCCAGACACTGGAAAACAACAGTTTAGGGAAGAAAAGAGGGAAGGAGGTGGATCTCTGGGACCCAGGAAAGATCTGACAGGAAAATTGGAGCCTACAGAGAAACTGAAAGGCAGAATACAACATGGAAAAAGGAAGAAGCAATCTACTTTGTTCTGGCTTCTGGTTCCTGACTCCTGGCTCAAGATAAAGAAAGATTGAATAGATGGAGATACACAGTGAAAATGGGAGGCTCCAGATGTCTTCAGGGAAAAACACAGCTTTGGAGTGGGCCCACAGATGCTGTCTGCTGTAACAGCTGGTATAACTCTAGGACAATTGCTTGCCATATCGCCTGGAGAAAGGACTTGGTCAAATATGATTCCAGGGACAGATGAACTGAACCAACAGCAAGCATGCAGTTGGCTTCATCTTAGGACTTGCAACGCTATGTTCCCACAGTGACTGGGAGAGGGACAGCTACACAAAACAGCCCTAGACAGGAACCTGAGGTTAGGCTGTCAAGAAACTACCACAGGGGTTTAAGTTAAAGACTCAAGCCCTACTCCCACAGTCAGAGGCCAGGCTCAGTCTGAATCAGTCTGGATTTGAAAGGCACAAATTTGGCAGGCTTTCCCTAATCCTATGGCCTGCTAGTGACTATACCAACATGGACTTGGGGTCTGATAACCTTCTTCATCTACCAGCATGAGCAGGAATAAGTATGTACTTGAAATGGACACAGCCTCAAAATTGTACATCCCAGAAGAAGACCACATGCTTGAAATCACAGAGAAATTTTCTTTTGTCTTCTTTTCTTTCTTTTTTTTCTTTTTGCTTTGGTTTTTTTTTTTGGGGGGGGGGTGTCTGTTTGTTTGTTTGGGATTTTTAGTTGTTTTTTTTTTTATGGGAGTGTGCATTATTTTTAGTTTGTTTCATTTTTCCTTTTTCTCTTCTTTCCTGCCCTCCTTTCTTTTCACCAGTTTCCTAGGGCCTGGGAAATCTTCCTTTATCCTTCTGCCTTATTTCTCATCTATGTTTTTTAACTTCTTTTTCCTTTTCTTCTTTTTCCTCCCTTTAATTACTTCTCTCTTGTTTTAATCAATATATAATTTCTTTGTTTTCTTCCTCTTTTTCCTTTCTCCTCTATTTCTTTCCCTTTTTTCTTACTTCTACATAGTTCTATCAACATCCTATCTCCTCCTTCTCGTATTATAGAGTTTAAGGTCTGAATATTTTCCTCTTATATTCCCCCATTCTGAACCCCTATATTTTTAATACTATAACAATAAGGAATTGTTAATCTTTTATAGCTAGTTAACTTTGTAAAATACCTGTTGATTTCTATTCTATCATTTGCAGAGGTATAACTGTCACATTCAATACTTATTACCTGTAATTCACTACCTTGGTTGTCTTTATTTTTACCATAATTGCATATTTCTTCTCTAGAATTAAGGAGTACATAATTGGTCTCACAATGTGTTAATATCTAATTTTTGTTAAATAACATTACTAAAGCTGATTGGCTTGATATTCTCAGAATTACATAATTGTCATTATTCCTCTGTAAGACAACACTCAAATTATCTTTGTGACATTAACAATACTAAAGCACATTCCCAGAAAACTTAGGTTGCTCATCTAACTACACTGCATCCCCCCCCAAACTCACCAAGGTGGTTGAATCTTGAGGCTGTGACAAAGGATTATAGTTAGCCACACCCAAAATACATTCCTAAAAGGTGATTAGAGAAATCTCTATGGCAGCACTATAATCTTTAAGTAATCACAAACAAACAATACAGAACAAACAAAAACAATTGATATATGAGAAGAAAAGGCAACAAAATGCCTCCCCAAACTCCGAATTCCTCCTTAGCCAATCCAGGAGGTAGCAAGAGGAAGACTAGCATGAGCCACACACCTGAATTACTCAATAGAATAACAGAAGATGTAAGAAGACAGCTCCAGGAAGAATTCAGTGGGATTCAAGAAGATATAGCTAAACAGATAATTGAAGCACTAACCAAAAAAGAAGCACAAGCTTTCAGAAGATGCTTCTATAAAGCTAAATGAGCTAAACAAGATGATAGAAAACATGAATGAATGACCAGTTTGCCAAAGCATTAGAATTCATGAAAAGGCTTCAGTGAGAAATCTAAGAAATTAAGTCAGATTGAAAGTATGGGCAGCAGAACCTGCCAATGTGAGGACAGACATTCAGAACTAGAGGACAATGATGCCTTTGAAGATCAACTACACAAGAACATGTTAAAAACAATAAAAGCATATGAAAAATTGATCCAATAAATGCTAGAAGATGTGAAGACTAATCTAAAAATAAAAAGAATAAGTGGAAAATCAGAAGTTAATACATTGTACAGATTTAATGCAATCCCGATCAAAATACCATTAGTATACCTCACAGATCTAGAGAAAACATTCCTAAAATTCATTTGGAACCAGAAGAGACCTAAATAAGCAAAAGCAATCCTGGGAAACAAAGAAAAGGCAGGTGGTTTCACAATCCATGACTTGAAATTATACTACAAAGCTACAGTGATAAAATAAGCATGATACTGTCAAAAAAAAAACAGACCTGAAGATCAACGGAACAGATTTGAAAATACAGACACAACTACAACACATTCAGCCACCTTATCTTTGACAAAGGGGCCAAATATAAACACACTCAGCCACCTTATCTTTGACAAAGGGGCCAAATATGTTCACTGGAAGAGAGATAGCCTCTTTAATAAGTGATGCTGGAAAAACTGGCTGTCTACATTCCAAAGACTAAAACTAGACTCATATCTATCTCCATCCACTAAACTAAAGTCAAAATGGATACAGGATCTAAATATTAAAATAGTGGGGCTGGGGATTTAGCTCAGTGGCAAAGCGCCTGCCTGGCAAGCACAAGGTCATGAGTTCGATTCTTGGTACTGGAGAAAAACAAAAAAAAAACAAAAAAAATTTATAAATATTAAAATAGAAACACTGAATCTACTGGAAAAGAAAATAACAGAAATCTTTAAGACACAGGTATAGGCAGAGACTTCATGAAAAAAACCCAAACTGCACAAGAAATACTCCCAAGAATCAACAACTGGGATCTCATCTTATTGAAAAGCTTTGCACATCAAAAGAAATCACCAACAGAGTGAAAAGACAACCCACAGAATGGGAAAAATATTTTAGTCAACAGTCCCTCAGATAAAGAACTTATAACGAGAACATATAAAGAATTGAGAAAAATCAGACCCCCCCAAAAATTTAAAGACCCAATCCAAAAAGTTAAAACCATGATACCACAATATTATATATTGACACCCATGTTTATAGCAGCACAACTTATAATAGCTAAATCTTAGAAACAACCCAAATGAGCCTCAACTAACTAATGGATAAAAAACATATGGTATTTTTATACAATAGAGTACCACTCAGCTGTAAAGAAGGGTAAACTTGAAACTTTTATAGGTAAGTGGGTGCAACTTGAGAACATACTCATAAGTGAAATAAATCAGTCTTATGTGTGTAAGCATTGTATTGTCACCTTATTGTAGGAAGCTGAAAGAGTAAATAAACAAAATGGACAATAGATATTAGGAAATGAGAAGAAACTGCTTAAAAGGGAAAAGAAACTGGCATGGGGGAAAGGAGAAAATAAGGAAGGGAAAAGGAAAAGTAAATATAGCTATGCTACTAATTTCTATTAGTTCATTGAAAAGAAAGGTTTGTGCTTATATCATTTGATGAATTTTTACACCTATATTTAGTAATGTGAGCATCTACTTTGAAGATAACAATAAGCAATGTACTAACCATTGTTACTCTCCTTCTGTCTTGGTTTGAAATTTTGTATCATTGTTTTCAGTGATTTTTCCTCATTAAAATAAAAAGTCAACACAAATGCCAAAAAAAATCTGTTCACAGTACAATATATCCCAAGTATAGGTAAAGAAATAAGCTCACAGATATAAAACTCCAAGTAACCATGACCAAATGAGAACCCCCTCACACCATATTACACTCAAAGTACCAGAAGTCCATCACAAAGACAAAAGTTTAAAAGCTGTAAGAGAAAGTCAATGAATCACATATAAAGTAAGTCCAGTGCAGCAGACTTCTCCACACAAACCTTGAAGGATAGGAGGCCTTGACAGGAGTGAAGTACTTGAAACCCTAAAAGATAACAATTTCCAAACCCAATTTATGTGTCCTTCAATGTGTTTCTGTTGACAGAGATGCCATGTATGATGGCACACTCAGGAGGCTGAGGCAAAAGGATTGCTGTGAGTGCTAGGCCAGCTTGTGTTACATTGTCCAAGGCCAGCCTGAATTAGATAGCAAGACTGTCTTCAAAAAATAAAATAAAATAAAATTGTCAAAGAAATAAGGTATTTTCATAAGAAAGAACATCTCAAGATATTCATGACCACCAAACCAACATCACACACAAAAACAATTCTCAAGAATATCCTAGAAAGAGATCATGAAGCCAGCAGTGCCAATAAGTCAAAAAGAATGAAAACACTTGGTGTGATGAGCAGATAAGCATCATGAAAAAATATAACGGAATCAGCAACAGGAAAATAATGCAATGACAGGGAAAAGCCAGTGCATCTTGATAATAACTCTCAATATGAATGGTATCAATTCCCTAATTAAAGTACACATATTGGAAGAATGGATCAAGAAACAAAGCCTAACAATCTGCAGTATAGAAGAAAAACATTTAATTAAAAAGCAAACTCACAGATAGAAATCAAAAGATGGAAAACAATATTCCATGCTATGGGAACCAGGAAAAAAGCAGAAGTGGCTATCCTAAATTTAGACAAAGTGAATTTCAAGCTAAGACTAATCAGAAGAGACCAAAAAAGTCACTAGATATTGGTTGAAGGAACAATTCAACAGGAAGAGCTAACAGTTTTATGAACCGAATACCATTGCACTTAATTTCATAAAAATAAACACTACTGGCCATAAAAAATCTGGTAAACACCAATAAAGTTTTAATGCAAAACCTTAAGACCCACTGTCACATGTTGATCAATTAGACAAAAAATCAACAAAGAAGTATCTGATTTGAACTAAACCTTCAAACACATGGACTTAATAGATATTTACAGAGTGTTCCATTGGACATCAACAGAATATGCATTTTTTGTAGCAGTACAAAGAACTTCCTCCAAAATAGACCACGTACTAGTCCATAAAGCATATGTAAGTGAATTCAAAAGAATCAAAATTATCCCATGCATATTACCAGATCCTAGTGCAATGAAACTAGAGATTAATGACAAAACACAGCACAAAACTTATGAAAACAGATGGGAATTAAATAATACTCTCTTACATAATCAGTGAGTCACAGGTGAAATTAAAGAAAAATGGACAGTTTCTATGATTAAATGATAATGCTGGTATGATATATCAGAATCTATGAGACACAATGAAAGCAATCATAGAGAGAAGTTTGTAGTGGTTAATTCATGCATCAGAAAAACAGAGTGAGTTCCTAACGATGTACTTCAAGGACCTAGAAAAACCAAAGGTAGCTGGGTTGTTGGCACACACCTGTAATCCCAGCACTTGGTAGGCTGAGCCAAGAGGATCATTGAGAGTTCGAGGCCAGTCTGGGCTACAAAGTGAGCTCAAGGCCAGCTTGAACTGCAGAGTGAGACCTTATCTCAAAAAGATAAAAAAAAAAGCTAATACAATGAAGGAAATTATAAATATCAGAAATTAATGAAATTGAGACTAACAAAACAATACAAAGAGTCAATGAATCAGAGCTGGTTATTTGAAAGATTAAAAAAATAGACAAACTCTTAGCCAACTTTACCAAAATGAGTAAAGACACAAACCCCTGCAATTACAAATGAAAACGGCAAAATCACAATGGCTGATGCTGAAATCTAGATTATCTTTGAGGACTTGTTCTTTAGTAAAATGGAAAATTCAGAAGAAATGGATAATTCCATAGATTTATGAACTTTCAAAGCTGAACCAAGAAGATATAAAAATCTTGAATAATCTATATCAGTCAGTGAAACTGAAGAAGTTGTGAAAGAAAAAAAAAAACTACCAACTAAACCCTCATCAGATTCACTGTCAAATTCTATAAAAACTTTAAAGGAGATCTAATGCCAGTGCTACTCAAAATCTTTAATGAAATCAACAGGGAAGCAGTACTCTCAGAGTCATTCCTGGACACAACAATTACCATAATTGCAAAACCTAAAAAGGACCTAACCTAAGAGAAATAGCACTAAGTAAAATAAAATACATAAAACTTAACCTAACCAAGGAAATGAAAGACATCTACAATGAAAAATATGGTGGCCTGTAAAAGGAGGCTGAAAAGGATATCAAAAAATGGAAAAATATCCCCTGTTCCACTACTAGGTAGAACCAATGTAGTCAAAATAGTCATACTTGCAAAACTGTTATACAGATTTAATACAATCCCAATAACACTACCAGTAGAAATACTTACAGAACTAGAGAAAGAAAGCAATCCTAAAATTCACATGGAACCAAAAGAGACTTACATTACCAAAAACAATTCTGAGCAATAAGAGAAAGCCAAGGGTCATCATGAACCCAAACATCAAATTATACTGCAAAGCTACAGTGATGAAAACAGCATAACATTGCCAAAAACAAAAACTAAACATATACCAGATTTGTGGATCAATAAAACAGAACAGAGGATAAGGAAATAACTCTAAGCACATGCAGCTATGTTATTTTTGACAAAGAGGCAGAATCCTTTCATGGAGGATAGATAGCTTCTTTAACAAATAGTGGTGGGCAGACTGACTATCCACATACCAAAGATTGAATCTAGATCCATATCTCTCCCCATGCACTGAACTAAAATCAAAATGGATCAAAGTTCTAAACTTTAGAACAGAAACACTTTATCTGCTGGAAGACAAAATAGGTAAAATTTTTAAGACACTGGTGTAGTTAAAGACTTTCAGAAGAGAACCCCAGTGGCACAAGAAATAGTAACAAAAATCAGAAACGGGATTGCATCAAATTAAAAAGCTTTTACACTGCAAAGGAAACCACCAAGAGACAGCCTACAGAATTGGAATATTTTGCCAGCTATTCCTCAGACAAAGGACTGCTATGCAGAATATATAAATAACTCATAAAAGTAGAAGACCCAATCCAAAAATAGGCATCTAAAATGCAGAATATATATGCTGCTATGCAGAATATATAAATAACTCATAAAAGTAAAAGACCCAATCCAAAAATAGGCATCTAAAATGAATAGCAATTTCTAAGCTGAAGAAATAAAAATGGCCAATACATATATGGAAAAAATTTTAACATCACTGACTATTCAAGAAATGCAAACTACAACAACAGTGAGAAGTCATCTCACTCCAGACAGAATAACTGTCATCAAGAAATCAGTAACAATTCCTAGCAAGGCTATGGGGTAAAGGGAACGCTTCTTCATTGTGGGTGGGACTGTACAATGACACAACCACTATGGCAATCAGTATGGAAAGTCCTCAGAAAACTAAAAATAGAAATTCCATTTGACCCAGCTATACCCTTTCAGATATCATCCCCAAAATGTTAATACCACAATCATGAATGCATAACCATGTTTATACCAGCACAATTCACAGTGGCAAAATCTTGGAAGCTGCCCTATGTATCTATCAATAGACTAATAAATAAAGAAAGTGATGCATTTGCATATAATGGAGTACTATTCTACCATAAAGAATGATAAACAAGTCATTTGTAGGAAAATAGACACACTTTGAGACTAAAATATTAAGTTAAGTAAGTCAAACACACAAGTTTAACTACCACATGTTTTCTCTTATATGAGAAACAATACTATATATAAATAAAGTGCAACATAAAAGAAAGATAAAAAGGAAAAAGAGATAAGAAAGAAAAATTATTGTAATGCAGCATGATAGCTAAAAGTAAATTTTGACTTTCTATAGTGGTCTTATGTGTTTTACATGTTTTTGTTCTATTAATATGGTTGTATGTATGATAATTAAGTTTATAAGGATGTATAAGATAAATAAATCTATTGCTCATAAAAAGGGAGGGTGGAGGGGAAGGTTAAAAAAAAGAATTGAGATGTTTTATGTAGGTGTACCAATTCCCCACAATGAACACCATCATTATGTACTACGACATGTACCAGTAAAAATTGAACAATTAAAAAATAATAATGTTATTGGAAAATAAATGTGGAATATATGGGACATTTCTGTATAAGCATTGTAATTTTATATCAAATTAAAACAGTTTTAAAATGAAAAGTTTATTTTTAAGAATATAACAGATTCAAATCTATCTACAACTTAAATTCATTTAAATATTTAAACTGTTAAAAGTGAAATAATTTTGCATTTTCTATATATTTATGCTTCTTATCAGAGCTGCAAAAATATCCTTGATGGGTTTATAATAAGCATTTGTCTATTGTTTCATTAAATTCTATTCAAGAAACTGTTTAACAAGGAACTGTCTAACATTGGATTTACCAATGACAGCACTGGTGTAACACTGAAGGCATTTAGAGAAATTTGGCCAAAGTACACAAAGGTTTAGGATTAGCTTCAGGAATGGTTATGTGTGAAGCTTATCACATGGTGTGTAATAGTTTCTATTACCACTGGTTAAGGTATGAATGCTCATACAACCATAATGTACTATCTTATTACACCTTATAATGGAAACAATTTTTAATTAAACCTTCGTGTGTTTGAGAATTGTGCATAGTAGAGGAATTGCATAATTCAAGAATACAGTGAAAATTCAGTATAAGATTTTATAAGAGACCACACAATTGAAATATTGAGAGGAAAGAAAGCTAACTGGGAAAGTGAATTGCCAATTGGTTTTTCCTCCTGCTGGTCTCAGTGGAGATACAACAAACTGAGAAAATTCAGCTGTACTCTAGCCAAGGGATCTTCTTATATGTCAGGAAAAAGATGTTCTGTATTATTCAGTGAAAGAGATCAAAATACACTTTGCTTATGAGCATGCGTGTGCACATTCAATACATGGGGAAAATGTTCAAATGAAAGCATAAATTCAGAAGGCTTTCATCTAATGATAGTTCTCTATATTAGGTTCCAAAATCAAAATGCTTCCATATATAAGTAATGTGAAATCAAGACGTTAGTGCATCTTCTTCTCTAACAAGATTTACACCCTGCCATTAGTTTTGTGCCAGGCAATCTACACTTTTACAAAAAATGAGTACGAGATTATTTGAAATTTTAAAATCTTGCTCTTAGATAACACTTCCCTCAGGGATTTTGATTTAAAGGTACAAAATTCTTTAAAGGTACCCACATTGTCTCCTAAGTAAAACTTTATAAAATTAAATTTGAATTCAATGAAGACCTGACTTAAACTGTTCTACAGGAGTCATCTATGCAGAGGTATAAAGAGAAAACCCAGAGTTAGAGGCAGTCATGAGAGGGAAAATCACGACCAGCAGAACATCAAGAAGAGCCGCTAAGGAGAAGGCATCAAGTGATGAAAGAAAAAAATCATAAAAGTGGAGGAACAAATAATGATGGAAGAAAGAACCAGACTTCAGAGCTCGGTGCCATCACTTCCTGGGTTTGAACATTAACACCTTGGTACTGTTTGTTCATCTTTAAATCAGAGAAATTAATTCTTAGCCACAAGTCAAAGAACATTCTCATGCGGATGCAGAGTACTCAGCTTCGAACATCACACAGAATGCACAGTCAATAATTGTTAGTTTTCACCCACGAGAACATTTATTTCAACTGGAAGGAAAGTGAATCATGGGAACCAATATGCAATTTCCAAAAATGTCATTGAATAATAATTGAACTCAGGGAAGCAGCGCTTCTCCTTCAATAAAGGTATGGTATTTCCACATCTTATACAGAGCCAGCCTTACTCATAACCAGCAACTCTTGACTACACTCCAGTTCTGCTCAGAGCTAGATTTCACCTCACTGCATAGGACTTGTACATAATGAGGGAAGCGTGATTGTAAACAGGGAAAGGATATGACACCTTCAACTCAGAAATTCCTCAGAGCAGTGTCTTTGTTGCCAGTTACTTCTTGCCATTTTGTAAATATTGTTTGGAAATATTTATCTAAAACTAAAACTCAGACAAAATTTTAAAAATCCAAATATATTCAAAGGATCAAACTGAAGGAACTGGAAAAGAAATTAAGTAATTCAATATGTCTGTGTAAGGGATATAAAAATTCAGCTGCTCTTGGATTTGTTTAAATTCCTGTTTTCCTTTTAAAATACTTTTGGGAATAGGCAAAACTCAAAAGGTGTTTTGCTAAGCACTTTTTCCGTTCATGTAAAAATGTCCCGGAGGAAATTTAATCTCCATGTTTCTGATACTTTCACACTTAACATCAAGGAGTTGTTTCGTAAGGGTTATTTGATATATTAAGAGGGCTTGGAGCTTTTTTGCAAGGTTTTCCGAGTGTTTTTCTTGGGGAGAAATGTGGTCAAATATAACCAAGGGGAAACAAATTCACACACCACTAAGTTCAAATTCAGTTCAAAATTCTCCTGCCAAACTGTCCCCAAAAATGCCTCTCCTGGTTAAAAAGTAATAACATTTCTTCTGTTAGGATGTATTAGCCAAATACCCCCAATTTCACAGAAGACATATATAAAATTTTCTTTATTGCTGCACCAGTTTCATATACACCATTATATGAAGAGGTAACGCCTTAGAAAATGGGAATAAGAAAATTGCACCTTCTGTTCTATTGCTGTCATGACTGAATAGGCATGAATGGCTTCATCAGAAGTTTTGCAAGGGAATTCAAAGGGTGAATGGAAGAGATTGGGAACTCCATTAGTCCTAGCTGGTTAAAAAAACAAAGTTGATGAATTTCTTTCCACCAAGTGCAAAGGTATTTAATCTTCATTTTTAAAAATCATTATGGCCTTGGGCTCTTCTAATCTTTAGCCCAGAAATATCCAGATGCTATTTCCTGCTGCCTGGGCTACAAAAATAGACTACTAATTGGCTCACCATTTTTCTTCCCTCTCTATCATCCATTTTTCATGAAGCAACAAGCTCTCTGATCGGTTCTCAACCTTCAGTTCATTCTTAGATGAGCCAGAATTATTTCCTTAAAATTAAGATCTAACTGTATCTCTTATCCACTTGAATATAATCAGTAACTGTACATTTTCTGGGTGAAACAAAAGCAAACTGAACTCTTTAATGGGGCCTAACTACCGATTACAAACCTTGAGATTGCTGACCTTTGGGATTGCTGATCAGAAAAGCTACTAGCAGATTTCACTCTTTTTTGCACGTTTTCCCTCTGCATGGGTAGCCTGGGCTGCTGCAAGCCTGTGTAAGCCAGTGGAAGGAACCCTGCTTCCTCTCTGAGTTTGCTTACCATTTCTTGCTTCCGAGAAGCCTCCCTTTACCATCACATGCTCTGGTGTATATGCACTGAGCTTCTTTTTACAATTCTTTCAAAAATTTATAAATCAAATGTGGAGCTATTTAAATGCTTCAATAACTGAACTGACATTAGATCTGGAGCTCCACTTTGAATTATTATATGTGCTGCCGAAGCGAGCACTCCACTTTGAATTATTACAAAGCATTTAGTAACACCCAGCAAGCTGAAATTACTCCCAAACTTTGTCTAATAGTCAACAGATAAATGAAGAAGTCATTCCTCCAATCTTTCTAAATTCTCAGCACCATCTATTGTTGTGTTCCTGTACCTGTAATCTCACTGTCTGAGTGCTTATCTTACTTAGGTGTTGAGATGGACAATGTCTGCTCTACTTTCTTCATGACTGACTCATAGCAATGGCCCTGTCTTCAGCAATCACTGGACTCCCTGCATTTGCCACTTTTTTACCCACACATCTACACACTGCTCTGAGCTCTCCCTTGGTCTCTATGGTGGAATATCCAGGGAAGTCTCAGCTTCCTCGTGAGACCTACTGCAGCAAGATTCTAGCAGGGAGGAGGGACACTGAGGCTTTTTCTGGGAAATAGCATTTATTTGTGCTGGCACAGGCTTCAGTGGGTTAATACCCAAAAGGCTAAGCCCCAAACATGCAAGATTTTTGCCTTATATACAAATTTTGTGTCTTTTCTCACATAAATGGTAGCACACTAACATACTGCATCCTGATTGGATACAATCTACGTTACAGAGCAGTGCTAGGACTATACATGTGTATCTAGGAACTGAGCCGTGTAGTCTTTCTTCATTCTGAGACATCTCAGCCACACACCTCCAGGGAAGGATCCTACCACACTACCACTAAAAATATGAAAAATTATAAATATTTCCAGTGTTATTGGGTAATATGTGGGTGTTTATGGGTTTGTGCATGTAAACATTTGTGTGTAAGGGTGGGTCTTGGCTTGTGTTCAATAATGCAATGAAGCTATTTCTCTTCTATAAATTTTTGCAGAGCAGAAGTAAATTTTCTTTGATTATTTCCTCTTTCTTGGCCTTAATCTAGAGAACAATTAGGATACTCACTAATTTATATGAAATGCTATCTTTACCTCCCAAACCTAGGTGGTACACAGAAAGACTTTTGATATAAGGATTCATGGTAAGGATTCAACTGCATCTAAAGATTGTTCTTTAATCATAATTTTATTATCTCAAATTTTATTACATTTTAATGTTTTAATATCTACATTCTTCAGCAAACTTTTACACTGCATTGATGGTATATGATGCTCTTCTAATATCACTTTTATTTATGGGGTTCTATAAAGAACCCCATCATCCAGTCACCTTCCATAAGGCCCTAATATTAAGTGCATTGGGCTCTAGGGGACATCTAAAAGTAAACTGCAAAATAAATATTTTTTAGTATGATAAATAGAGAATTTAATCACTCATGTATATATTGTTAGATTAATACTTAAGACTTTTATTAAGAAAGACAATATAACAGTATATCTGAAGCTTCTGCAACTATTCATTGCCTGACCAGTATGTAATAAACTTAGTATAAGCCCCGATTCTTTACTTCTTAAAGTTGTATTTTAAATTTATATCATTGTCATGCTCTATTGGTTTGTAGAATATACTTCCTGCCCTTTGATCTGGGGCTGGGACATATGCGTTGCTTAGGCCTAGCATGTTAAAATAAGGACACAAATAAATTTAAATGCATTTGGATCCCCTGTTTCAACCAGTAACACTATTTGGTTCATTATAGAGTTATTACAAACAACTCTAAATATTGGACAAACACTAAATTATTCTACAAAATGATTGACCAGAATCTGTGTCCATTCTTACTACTTCCCACCTTAATAACATTAGTATCCTTCTGGGAACCTGATGACTTCCTCACATGGAACAACTCATGCCTTTCCCTGGAGTGAGAAGTTGAAAAGGATACAGTTGTCTCTGAAATATATGGAGACCAAGATGACGTTTCATGCCAAGGTGAACTGGAAAACAAGATCTATTGTACATGAGCCAAAAGTACCAGCTGACTTCGCCTCAAGATTTCATAACCAAACAGAATATAAATGTAGAATCTCTTCTGATCCTCAACTTAAACACAAAATGTCACATCACTGTCAGTACTTGGAAGCAGATGCAAGAAAGAGCAGTCTAAGATCTGTGGCTCAGGCAGGCAAGAGAGAAACATTATAAGGAAACCACAGTCCACTCTATTAATTTATTACTCCCATACACATCTTTAGACCTCCAAATATAGCTATATTTCTGTCTACTGTTAAACAACTGTCTTTCATACAAGAAAAACATTATACTAACATTTTCTCCAAAAGAGAATGTGACGTATATTTTTGGCTTTAAATTCGTATTAGTTAATTATTCTCATTCATTCTCAGTTTGATAACTTGTAACTAAAATAGCAAAACCAAAATATATATTAGATGATAAGAAAATGAGAGAAAGAAAAAAAAAACAAAATATTTACTTAATATGCATAATCAAGCTTTTATATTCATAACTACAACAGTCCTTTCTTGCACGTGGCCATATTTATAAATATCTTTTCCCAATAATCATTCCATGTTTCCTTTCCTTCCAGTAAGCACCTCAGCTGATTGTGGTACGTTGCCTGATGAAGCGATGGAAATTTTCATTCGACAATAGTCTATACCTTTTGCAATCATTTGTTTGTTTGTTTGTTTGCTTTTGTTTGTTTGTTTGCCAGTACCACGAATCAAACTCATGACCTTGTGCTTGCCAGGCAGGCCCTGTGCCACTGAGCTAAATCCCCAGCCCCACCTTTCCCAATCTTGACCAAATTGCGTTATTGCTATTTTCCATTGACATTCATCACAAGACATGAGACAATGAAGCTGCACACCATGGAATCTCCCAGGTGCACTCCTGCCTGGATTGACTGGTATCTCAAAAATTCATGTGGATTGAGAACATGTAAATGTGGATTCATGTGGAAATAGTTTAGTAGTAGATACAAGCTAGTTGAGATAATGCCATAGTGAACTAGAGTTGACCCTAAATTCAGAATGACACTTGTCCTTAAAAATTATGGGAGGAAACTGGATATAGCAACCAAAAGGAGATGACCATGTGATAGTGAAGGTGGAGATTGAAGGGATGCAGCTACATACAGAGAAGTAACAAGGATTGCCAGCTGCCCTAGAATCTAGGAAAAGATGAAAGCTCTGCTTTACAAAGGGCTCAGCCTGGCTGACACTTTCATTTGAACTTCTTACCTCAACATTGTGTGGAAATAAGTTTCCATCATTTTAAACCGCTGAATTGTGCTATTTTGTTATGGCAACCCTAAGGAAATAGTCTATATTCAGTGGTTAGTAACAACACAATTTCTATTTGATAGATAGGGCCTTTTACTCCAGACAATATGGCAAATTACATTTTTGTTAGCTGATTTACTCACATAAGGAGTCCGATATGGACAGGTGGCACCCTCAATGTACAGTTCAATGAAATTAAATCTTTAAAGATAAATGCTTATGAGGTATCATTTATTATTGCTTCTTCTAGCAGAAATCTGTCTCCCTTTACCCCTAACTGAGAAGTCAAGCGTAGCAAATCTCATAGTCATGGGATCAGAAGCAACAACTCCAGAGTGAGACAATAAGGATAAGAGTAAGAGGGCATTACAAATTTCATTCCTTGACCTTTGGACTTATGAATACTGACCTTGAGAAAAATAATTGTTTAGAGTACATGCTATACTCTCAGAGGTCGTCCAGCCTAGAAGATTTAAACCTTCAGAAGAGTATTCCACTGCTTTGTGAAGGAAGCTCGTTCAAAATGATGAAGGCTATGGAAAAAATTAATCCCATAAACATGTTCTCGTACTTCATTTGTTTGAAATGAGTTCCTTGGTGAAAAGCAAGACTGATGGTACACCATGATAGTAGAGAAGGCATTTTGTAAGTTTATAAAGGATCTTTTAGTGGAAGATAGGCAAGAGGAATCCATGCTTGGAATGAGTGGTTATTCCAATGAAGTCAAGCTACTACTTCAGCAATGAAAGATCTAGTACAAAGTGATCAACCTTCCACCTGACAACAGGCTGAAGGCCTTAGAAAATGATACCTCATAAGCTTTTATCTTTGAAAAGCAATGATTACATCCAGATCAACCTTGCTGAACCTACATCCATGCTATTGATCTCATGCAAAATTCCATCCTGCCTCCATGGCCTATCTATCAATGAGTCATCTGGGCAGTGACAACAGTGGATGGATTACCCTTTCTACCTGATTGTGGGGATGAATCAAGTATTGTCATCAGCTAATAAACACCCATAGAGGACATGAATATCTTTACATTCTGTATTCACTTGGAAAGGTTTAGCCACACAGAGAACCTTGTCGCTGACTTTACAATCATAACCTTTCCAAGTTCCTGACCAATCTGCCAAGCTACTAGACACAATGCACAAATCAAGCCTGTCCTCCTGATCACTCATCCTTCAACACAAAATAAGCAATCAGGTGCAGCACTTGAAGACAACACACTTTCACCAATGTCCTCCAAGGCTGTCTCAGAGTGGGAATAGATGTCCCAGCAATCTATTAAGGGATGTTTGTACTTTATAGAGAACTGTGTAAAAATGAAGTGGATGCTTTTTTGTTCTCTGTCAATTTTTTATGGGACAGTCATCTGGGCTTGAGTAGAAATAAAGAAGATAATGAAGGCAGTATAGGAGTCATTGGTGTCTGGCCATTTTGTTAATCAACTCTTTATGTTTTCCCTGCCTTTTCCGAAGTCCTCTCCTGTTTGAACCTAATCTCACATATACCTCTTCTCTTTGTTGACAGAGTGCAGCATACAAAATACTTTGTCTTGGTAAATCACATAGCATCCAGTTCACGATGTATGGCTCAGATTATCTGCTAAATTGGTGACCAATAATCAGTTATTCAATTTCAGCTAAAGTTCTGCAGAAAGCCAGAACTGTTTATCAAAAGGAAATTATTTGCCCATGAAGGGTTGTCCCCAAATCCTAAAGTTCTCTATTATCATTCATATACAGGGTCCAGATAAAATGTCTGTATGGCACTGGTTTCCTACTGGTTCAAGCACTATCAGAAAACTTAGGTCATATGATACAAATGCCATAAAAATTGGACCTTTGACAGAGATTCCTTTTATTCTGAGCTCTACTCAAAACTTGCAACTTGTGTCATTTGTGAAATAAGTATGAATGACATTTTTGAAAACAATATATTGCCTCCAAAATCAAAAAAATATTTGCTAAACATTATAGGCAGGAAATGACAGGAAAGATCAAATACAGCACTGCAGGCTTCACCTTGGAAGGAGTATCATGACATCCTCAATATCACTGGACCCTTCAGAAATTTCAACACTGCTAAGCACCAGAGATGTTTTGGGGCTATATTTCCCAAACTCTAGCATGCAAAAATATAGTCATTTGCATTTGTTTCTTACAGGGTCTTGCAAGAAAATATCAGCAATGTACCATAATGAAAGAATTTTATGTGATTTGTGATAGAAAAGTAACAAGGTCTCAAGGACATGTTGTAACATAGGAAGGAAGAACTGACATAGCCCTGGAGCATCCCTTTCTTATCATCTTTTCCAGCAGATATAAAGAGAGTTATTGTTGTGATCACAGTTTACAAAGGAAAATATTTAACACAGGACGTATAATTTATAAGATTATTTTAGAGTATTTACCAAAAGAGTCAAATGCAAATGAATGCAGGAGGTCTGTCCGCACAATAAAGAGCCAAAGAATCCATATGAGGACCTGAATCCTACAGCAATGTCTTCCACAAGTCCAGTTTAGGACCTAGAGCCCACAGCAGTGTCTCAGGCAAGTCTGTATCAAGGATCTGCACTGGGAAGGCCCAAAAGTCAGTGATGGAAACTAGAAAGTCTATGCCAGTGGGATGAAGGATCTGTGCCAGCAGGCTGAGGGATCTGCACTGGAACAAAGAATCCATGTGAAGATAAGGACCAGAGTTTCCCTGAAGGGAACCGCAGCCATCCTCAGTGACAGTGAAGACCCAGGCTCCTCCAATGAGAACAGCTGAGTTCATATCAGGAAAAACAGCACAACAAGCTTCTCTAAGAGAATCACCAGCACACCATCTTCCCCTCCAGTTCTCCTTTCTGTGATGTGGCAACAGTCTTAAGGTGGGCCTTCCACACCCAGAACCATGCTGATTCAGTTCAGCTAGGTGTTACAAGCTGAACTTTAGTTAATCTACCACAAGTATATCAACAGCTGCATATAAGATGCAAGAAAATATGTTGATCTAATCTAATAATAAAGCCATATCTGGAAAAGCAACTGTAGTTTAAATTACCACCTGAAAAGTTTTATAACAACCTACTCTTTATTGTCTAGCATCAGCCTGTCTTCTGCACAGGTCAAATGAGTGAGTTGAATGGGAATGTAGTAGAGGTCACTACTGTTGTTTTCCAATTTCTGCCATTCCTCCAGGAATGCTTTATTTAGGCTTCCTCTTTCTGAAAATAGAGACAGTTCTAGTTCCTTCTAATTGACTTTTTGCACATAATTTCCCACATTCCATCTATCAGGGAACCAGTATGAGGATTCTGCCAGTAGTGGAGTATGACTACTCCAATTTCATGTTCAGCAGCTGGAGAAACATCCACAGGGTAAATTAGGGGGTCTGTTGTATTTAATGGATGAATGAAGGCTCCTCCAGTGACCACTAGACTTCCTTATGCTACTGTTCTGTAGTGGACCACAGTGGTACAAAATAATGACTGAAAAGTCAGATTCTTTTCTATTCACCTTAACAAATAATGACAGGACCACTTGTTGAGGGCTATAAGGAAGTAAAAACTTTGCTAGTACAGGTAGTTTCTTTATTCTGGGGGCTCTAGGTATGAACTGCCTCAAACAATTATAAATAAGTGAATTTGCCAAAGTGGCAGGATATAAGGAAAATATACAAAAATTAATTGTATTAAAATAGATTATCCACAAAAAAGGTTGAAAAATTTCATCTCTTAGGAGCCAGTCATATCCTTTTTTCTTCAAGTTTTATTTCCCTAGGAAAATCATGCAACTCTTTGGTGTATATATTCTTACATTCTTTAATCTCACCCTCTGGACTTTGTTAGACTTAAGTCTACTTATAGGTTTACAAATAAGGAGAGGAAGTGATAGCAGGTACTGAGGGGAATCAACACTGCCATGCATGCCTAGCAGGTAGGATAGGGTAGGCCAAAAAGGGAAAGATTGATTAGTGTTCTGAAGCAAAGAAAGTAAGATTATCCACTGGTAAAAAGGAAAAAAAAAATCAGTGTTCCAACTTTACCCAAAGAGACTTGGAAAGACTGGAAATTCAATCATGTAGAATAAAACTATCTGACTGTACAGAATTTGGATTGTCTCTCAAAAACATTAAGTTTGTTGCTGTAGAGAATGTGGTTTGTGTGTGTGTGTGTGTGTGTTTGTTTGATATTTTAAGGGCAGTCACCAAAACTATTACCTTTTACAGAGACATGGAACTAAGAACTAAAAACAATGAGCTCATCATTTTCCTACAAATGTTCTGGCACCCTTAGAATAATTAAATTATCCTAGCGTCCCCTCTATTTTCATACACAGAAAGACTTTGAAACAAAATTGGTAATCCAAAGACTTGCCTTCAACAAGCACTTAATTATAATGGCTATAGGTAATGATAACTTGCATGAGTTCATTGATCCTGAACTCTATGGGTACATTTCCTTTTTCATAAGAACTAGAATCAATGTCTACATAAAATCTGATTAGAGAATAAATCCCAAATAACTCAGAAACAATTCATAGAACTTTTGCTTAAGATTCTATTCCCATGATATCACTTTTCTTAACAAGTACGTTCTTTTGGATTATACTTATGAAACAGACCCACTAAAACAATTTGACCTTAAATCACTCTGCAAGCTGGTTAAGGAATCTTGGCAATTCTTTTTCTTCAAGTTTAAGACCCCACAATAGATTATTGGGAAGGAAAGAATAATATAAAACGTGGGCAACAAGGCAGAACTACACCTCATAATCAACACAACCTGTTTTATTACTACATATAAAATTATCCAATATATATTGACTTAAAAATAATGGGTTCATAGGTATTTTCTCATACAATTTCTGTGGGGCAGAAATTCAGAGGCAGCTAGGCAAGGCTTCATCAGCTTTAAGTGTGAGCTGCATCCCTGGTTACCTGAAAGCCCAACTGTGGATACAGTGGGCTCTTCTAAGATGGTTTATTTCTATGGCTAAGTCACTTGGTGACTAAAAAGAGAACTAATTTTCTCACCACATAACCTCTCATTGAGCTGCCTGAATGTCCATAACTGTGTCATCTAGCTTTCCTCTAGAGAGTTACTTAAGAGCAAGCAACTTGGAAGTCACAGTACCCTTTTCAGTGATTCAGTCTGCGAGGTCATATATTGTGGACTAAATGTGTATGTTCCTCCAAAATCCATATGTTGGAATACTAACACCCAAGGTGGTGGTCCTAGGAGGCAGAGACGTGTGAAATAATTAGACTGTGAGGGTGGGGCCCTCATAAATGAGACAAGTGTTCTTACAAAGAAGACTCCAGAGAGCCGCCACGCTTTCCTCCTGCCTTTGAAGACACGGGAGAATGGAGAAAAAAAACCATGAGAACTACACATGTTGGCTCCTGGAACTATAACTGCTTCCAGAAATAAGCTTTTACTGTTAGCAACTTACCCGATCTATGGTATTCTTTTCTGTTGTTGTTTAATATTGGCTATTGAACCCAGAACATTTGTACTGATCTGCATCTCTAGTTTATATTTTATTCTGAGACAAAATCTCACTGTTATTAAATTGCCCATGTTGGACTTGAATTCTGATCTTCCTGATTCAGAACCCAAAAGTGCTAGAATTATAGATGTGTACCACCATGATTGGCCTATAGAACACCACTTTTTCCGTGTTGTACTTGTTAAAAGCAAGAATCAACATCCCGTCCATACCTAAACTGGCCTTTCTGTGATCTGTGGAACTCTTTTAAGCCATAGAATTTTTATATGTTTACTCAAATTATAGAACGTATGCATTTGCAAAGAGATCTACAAGAACAATAATAGCAGATTTTTTCCAAAATAATTATTTTAAAAAATCCTGGAATAGAACTTTAGTCATATATCATATTGGTATATTGATATAACATAATATTACTAAACAATAAAAAGAAACTCGATTATACAAATGCATGTTAAAAAGTAACACTCAGTAAAATGAGTGTTACACATTTGATTTCCTGTGTCTGAATCCATATATATGGAGTTCTAGATCAATTAAACTGTACTATGTAAATAAATCAAAACAATGATTCTCTCCTGGGGTCAAGAGATGAGGATATACTGTGAAATAGCCTGAGAGACTTTTCTGTATGTATTATAATGCTCAATAGATATCTGACAGGGTGTGTTACACTAGTATCTCCTTTTATCAGAACTCATAAAATGCTTAATAGTTGCCCCTTTAGTGCATATAAATTATACCTAAAATGTACACAAATATTATATACTTGGTAACACATTTTCATATGTTTGAATATGAAACATACAGCTATCTTCAACTTACACTGACATTTTTAAAAGATGGCTTTATGAATGGATGGAGGGAGAGCTACAGGTTGGATATGTAGGTGGTAAAGTCAAATCAGAAAAACATAAATAGTAATCTAAGCACTGTGAATAAGAGTGATCCTTGTCTAGTTGTTTTATATTCTTATCTGCTTGAAAGTTTTTATAATAAAATGTTGGGAAGTGTGCTTGAATGATTTGCCTTGATCTGTGATGGTTATCAGCATGAGAAGCTCATGTCCTGAATTGCTTGCTATTCCAAGTAAGATGAAGGACAATCTGGAGCTGACCTGACTCCAGCTGGGCCCACAGGCTGTGCTAACCAAGCCCAGAGGAGCTCAGCCAACCTCCATCAGCACTGAAGTTGGGACCATGAGAGTCAATGGTTGTTGTTTTAAGTCTTTACATCTGTTACCTAATACTATTATAGCAAGAACCAACTGAATCACTAAAATAATTATTTTCTTGCATTATCACACAGTAAAAATGTGCTTATTTTATAATGTTTCATGGTGCAGAGAAAATTAGTAACTCAATTGCATACCTTAAAGGGCTTTAACTATTGAAGACCTATAATAAGTGCATGGCCAAATGAGTAGTAGGCATGAAGATAATGACATAAAGACTCTGTTTTCCTAAGCGATAGAATGGGCAAAGCACTTGCTCCAAAGCACGTCAAAGTCAGCATCTGATAAAATTTGAATGAATGTAAAAGTAACCTATAACCAGTCTTGTGATATTTGGATAAGAGTGAATGGAAGACCACCGAAGTTCCTTCATTATGAGTTTGTAATTCTGTGGCGATCTTTTTGCTTAACCCACAGACAGCCTGGCTAATGGAGCACAATACTAAATTACATGCAACTGTATGAGCTTCAAGGGCCAAGAGGAGTCCACGTAGTTGAGGAGAATCTCCTGGGAGGCTTAGAGGAAAAAGGAAGAGAAGAGAAAGCTCATTTGAATTCATGTCTGGTCACTTATCCAATAACATTTAGTTAGCCCTTCAAATTACTTTTGAAAAGTTCCTCAATCATTTTATAAGCTGTCTCCTCTGTCTATGTATTTTTCAAAAACTCTGGAAATGGACTCTGAGCTAGAAAGTTGCAAAGCATGTTCTTTTTCCACTGTCCATTGAAACTGGTGCTCATTTAAAAAGTCATGAGTACTTTGTAAAAGTCTATGAACAGTCGGGACTCCATTTGTAAGTATTTGCTCCTAGGCTTGTCCAGTTAAATGGTCCAGAAATTTCCTTCTCTTCAAGAACAGTCATTAACTATCTTCAACCTCTCAGGCAATTAACTGAAAATAAAAGGTAGTAGTTTCACTTTCTCTGCCTTTCTTAGAACACCAGTTCAGTTATCTATCAAACTGCAATTCCTAAGACCCACATAGATTCATTTTACTTTTAGTTTCTGAACATGAATAGATTGTATTTTCAAAGGAAAGTAATATTTTCATTTTAAGATCATTGTAAAAATCAAGAGTGATAATACATGTGAAGTACCCAATCAAGAGTGTAGTATGTACATATTTTAATAACTAGACATCACTACAACCTAAACTATAGTCTATCCTATGTTAAATACGTTACAGGCATTTAGACAGTGCAATCACTCTCAAAGTTTTCTCTAAGTTTCCAGTAAGCATATGAACTTATGATCATTTTATCTGTAGTTGTGAGTTCTCCCTCTACCAAAATAATTCAGTTTATAACTGACTATGATTCAGAGAAATATAACTTCACTTTTAATTTACATACCACATCCATACATATAACATTTGTAAAAATTGGAACACACAGCTGACTTGAAGACATATTAAGATGATGAGATGCTTTAGTGTTTAACCAAGATAGATGAGAAATCCAATTAAACCGCAGACTAAATAAGACGTTGAGCCAACAACTGTGCTGTTCTGCTGTATTAGAGCTGTCTTTGTTCACAATATAAATTCTCACTTATTGTTTGCTAAAATTTGCTACAAGGTTACAGATTCTATCCTAAAGTGTTAAGTGAGGCACTTTCTTAAACATTGGTAGTCTCTTGCTTAACAGAAAGGAAAATTTTTAGGGAAATTAAATTTACTTTTTGAAAATTCGATCATTTCATTAATTTCTTCAAAGTATAATCTTCTTAATAACCACTCCAATGTCTTTTTTCTTAAACCATTCTAAGTACCCAGCTTATCACGATATTTTTCATGCAGCTAGTGCTCACATAGTGAATAGATCAGCAGAGCAAGAGACCATTTTTTGGAAAGGACCTTTCAGTGAGCCGTCTAATTGGCCGGTATAAGCGGGTGACTGCTTCCAGCCACAAGCCAAGCATTTCTCCTTAAAAAAGGTGTCAGCAGTCCTTTTCTTCTCACTGTCATTAAATTTTACTCTTTTAATCAAAATACCCACCTCAGATTTATTGAGATGAAGTTGAAAAGTAAAAAGTGTATAACTTTGATTTATTTTGTTTGTTTGATTAGAGTTTTGTTTTGTTTTTTTAGACAAGGTCTGTCTATGTAGTTTTCCCTGGCCTTTGGCTCACCTTGTAATCTGGGCTGGTCTCTAACTCTAGGTGATTCTCCTGTCTCTGCCTTCCTTGGGCTGGGATTATAGGTACATGCTACCATGCACAGCTCAAATAAATATGTACAAACTGTGAAATGATCACCATAATCTAATCTACATATCAAGCACATACATAACAATGTGTGTGAGAGACACCGAGAGAGAAAGATCACTTAAATTCCAAATATATAATACATGTGATTATTAATTGTACTCCTCATGTTACATATGAGATTTCCAGAAAATAATAATCCTGCTTAGCTGAAACATTATACCCTTTGACCTTTCCCATTTCCCTTTCACCATTTGTGGTAACTACCACTTTATGATGCTTTTATGAGTACACACATTTTATATTCCACATGTAAATGAAGAAAACAAAGTATCACACTTGTCTTTCTGTGGTTTACTTCACTCAAAACACCCTCTAGATTCATCAGTACTGTTGCAAATGGCAGGAATTCTTAGTTTTAAGGCTAAATAATATTCCATTAGATATTAGAATACATACATATATCCAACTGTATACAAGTATCGCATTTAACTTTATCTCATTTGTTTATCCATACATTGACTGATGACCGTTTAGGTGGTTCCATGCCTTATTGTGACTAATGCTTAACTGATTTTGTTACTTGTAAGAATTATTTTGATGGGATCTTTAAGGTTTTCTTTATAAGACATCAAACTGTTTGCAAACAGATGACTTTACTTCATCCTTCCCATTTGAATGTCTTTATTTGGTTTCCTTGACTGATTTTTCTTCCTACATTTTCCAATGCTATATTGAGTAGAAATTATGATGGCACACATCCTACTTTTGTTTTTAATCTTAAAGGGCAAGGTTTAAGCCTTTAATTATTGAGTCTAATGTTGGGTATGGATTTGACAAAACACTTTGAAGAAGGGCCTAGATGGCTGGGGATGTAGCTCAGTGGCATAAGTGCCTGCCTGGCAAGTACAAGGTCCCAAGTTCAATTCTTGATATCAAAAGTAAAAATAAAAATAAATTTACAAAATGTAAGAAGGGCCTGGAAAGAGTCCTTCTTACTTTTTTTCTAATTGTTCCTGAAACTCAATATTTTGAATTAGAATATAATTGCAAAAGATGCAATTATCTCATATAATTTATTTACATCTTTTCAATTTTGCATATAAAAAGAATGAATGAATATATACATATATAAGTATATGCAGACAAATACATATAAAAGTTATTAAAGAAACATTCCAAGTCTCTGAGTTCTGGCACTACTATCTCCAGGAATCTGAATGGGAGCTTTAATAGACAGGTTCAGTTTATTAAAACAAACACTACTGCAATTCAAAAAAATAACACCAGAACAAGTAAAAGACCACCTTCAAGTTACAAGTAATGAGAGGCCAAATGGAATAGAATTGTTCTAAAGAAAGATAAAATATCACAGTCTGTGAAATGATATCTCAGTAACATTTTTATATGTTTATATTGTAAAAAAAGAATGTCAATCTTTGAAGCTCTTTGCAGATATTTTCAATCTTGTATCATTTACTCTAAATTAATTGCCAATAAAATAAGTGTTAGGAGGTCTTTCTTCAGTTGTATTGATTTTATAAGCACTACAAAATTAAAATTTTGTTATCATTTTTGTCTTATGCTTATTGAGGTCATAACAAATTGACTGCTATAAAATAGAATTTAATTAAAGATAATAAAACTGAGTGTTTGAATACATAAAATTTTAAATTTACAACATAACAGATTGGTGGAATTAACCTAAACTGCACATACTAATAATGCCATCTGAAGAAAAAGTCATGAATCTATAAAAGGAATTTATTCTGTCCTGTGCCCATTATCTTTTCTGACACTAATTATATGACAATAAGACAGGAATCATACATAAATCTTACCAGCTTTCAACAGAAGTCAAATCTAACTGAATTTTTTGTCTCCATACAAAGCTAACACTATTAGAAGCAAATTGGAGGGAAACCATAATGAAAATAAATATTTTCAATCCTCCTTTCTTTATAGGTAAAGATATTTTATTCAGCATGCTGTCCTCAAAACTTAGGAGCATTAATATCCCATTTAATCCTGAGGCATGTTATATCACATGCAATATTTGTCACTTTTAATATATTTAAGAAGCCATGTCTTTCTTCTTTTTCAGTTTGCTCTGATACCTTTTGCAAATATTTATCTACTGATAGGCATAATTCATAAATCAGTAATTATTTGATGTATTCTAAACATGCTTCATTCTTTGTCATTGTTAAGGAGTAGATAATGTATGGGGCCATGCCATTCAAAGTAAAGAATTTTTAGCCAGACAACATCAAAAGAAATCCTTTCACATGAATTCCTTCATCTTGTCTTCATATAAGTTAATATAATAAAGGAATAAAATATGCCTTGATTCTTAGAAATTTATGGAGAATTAAGCATCAGTGACATCTCCAAGTATGTGAGCTTAAGTTGAAGTAAAAAAATCAAATGTCTTTTTTTTTTTTTCGGTCAGATACTGTGTTAAAAAAAAAAAAAAGAAAGAGGAGGAGAAAGGAGATATAAACTCTGCCCTTAGTACGGTGGTAACTCAGTTCATAATTTAATTCTTTCCACAATTCTGATCATGAACAGAACTGGTTGCAAACCAAATCAAATTTCTCCATAATGTTCACTCTAAATAAGATTAATCCATACTGAATCCTTACTGAACCACATGTATTTTTTAACTATGAAAATATGAAACAAAGTACGGTACAATGTAAACTTTTCTTGAGTCAACACCTGTGTGGAGAACAGGAAAGTGGGTGGGGAGGAAGTTACTGATTGGAGGAGAAGTCCTCCTTCATAAGGACATCAGACAGATCTTCTTCAGGGTTTTCCTCTCTTCTTGGTCCCTTAGCTGCAGGGTTAATTTTGATGAAAAATCCATCTAAAGTCACTTGTTTTTTCCTGTACTCCATAACCCTCCTGAAATGAGAGACCATGTTGTCACTCATCAGATTCAATTTGTTACATTTATGTTGGGTTGGAGCCTCTCAAAGAAATCCTGGCACTGCTAAACTCCATCCTGTCTTCCTCTTCCTCGGGGCAATGCTCCTCAGCAAGCACCCTTTGCTACTCACTGTGGAGTTCAGAAAGTTCCTCCATCATCACATCCTCCCTCTGGTCCTCAACAAGTTTCTCCATGTCTGTACCAGCAACATCTATGCACACACTCTTGCCTATGGACACAATCTCCTCCACTTCCCGTGTGTCATAACTTTCAAAGTCACATTAAGTAACACATTCTGGCCACTGTTTCCTCCAGGCTGCATTGAAGAGATTCTCTGAGCCCCCCGTGCCCTGCGCCGAGAGAGCGAGTACTCCGGGAGGTGCAGGGCTCGTGGGTTCGAGTCTGTGCTCCACCCGCACCACCACAATTCCCAGCTGAAACACGAGGAGAGAGCCAGGTATTTTCCATCTAATCCCTGAGGGCATATCGCGTGAACAAGGACCCTGTGGACATTACAGACTGAGTTGCTGTGGCAGCAGAGAAGAGGTCCAGACTGAGAGGCCCCAGGGACTTCTCTGGCTGCAGGTGGGGCGAGCAGACTCTCTGGGTTCTGCGTGCCCTGTGCCGAGAAACGAGTACTTTGGGAGCTTCAGGGCCCGTGGATTTGAGTCTGTGCTTTGCTTTGCCCAGACCCTCTAGCGAGTCGAAGGCTGGGGAAGTCTGTGACTGCTACCTATCTGGACTGCATCTGGTTCCTGTATGAGTCCTGAACTGAGTGGAGACATAGATTTAGGTGGTTCACAAACTGTAGACCCTGCAGTTTATGTCAGAATTATGCCTGTACCCTAAACTGCCTGGAGACATAGGTCCACTGGATGGGGATTGTCGCACCAGTGCAACCTGAGTCAGGTCGTGCACGTGCACTGAACTGCAAGGAGACTCTGGATCAGACGGTCAGCTATCAACTGACACAAGTCTCCACGTCTGAGAACGGGGATAACTAGATACAAATCAAAAACTGCTGGAAATCCCGAGACTAAGTAGCACTACTCAGAGGTCACCCAGGGGCAAACCTGAACAACAGGAAAAATAGGGATACTAGTGATCTGGGCTGTGCAGCTACTGAAGAGGGAAACTGTGCTCTCTGCAACTGATAGCAAACATGTCAAAATGAAAGACTAAAACACAATCCCAGAACTCCACCCCAATCAGAACAAGTCCAGGAGATATCAACATAAGATAACTTCATAAACACATGCCTGAAATAGCTGAAATCATTGCAATGGAGGTAAAGAAACAACTCCATACAGCCATAAAAGAGATGAGATCAGAAATAATCTCTCAGGCAAAAAGTAAAATGACAAGAATAATGAAGGAAATGCTCCAAAAGTCTGAAGAAGAATTATATAAGAAAATAGAAGAACAAAGACAAGAGTCAGAAGTGTTCAATGAAAAATATAGAAAGGACTTAAACACATGAACCAGATTCTAAGAGACTTCCAGGAAAACAAAGCTGCCACTGAAAGCTACCAAAACCGCTTGAATGAAGCTGAAGATAGAATCTCAGACCTTGAAGACAGCATGGCAGCTAGCAACCTTGAAAGAACGGATCTCGTAAAATCAGCCAGGATCCAGGAAAAGTCAATTCAACAGCTGCAAGATGAGGCAAAGAGGAATAATGTACAAATTATAGGAGTCAATGAAACAGCAGGAAGCAACACGACTGACATTAAAAGATTATTTGCAGAAATAATAGCAGAAAATTTCCCAAG
>NW_004955483.1:3064016-3115708 GCF_000276665.1 Chinchilla lanigera | reverse complement strand
CAAGAGGATGAGATAACAATCATAAACATCTATGCACCAAATATCGGAGCTCCAAATAAGATAAGACAAATATTAACAGGCATGAAAACCCATATAATTAATAACACTATTGTAACAGGGGACCTCAACACCCCATTGACACAAAAAGATAGGTCAAGGGCATTTAAGGCCCAGTAAGTTTCATGTTCTCAGACTTTCTCAGTGAGGTTGATGCAGTGGAAGATATTAAAATGTTTCTCCTGAAGCTCTTTCAGAGTCAAGTATGTCTCTTCAATGACATTAAAACGTGGTCAAAAGTGCCTTTGTGTACAGCTTCTTGAAGTTTCAGATCATTTGCTGGTCAATGGGCTGCATAAATGGTGCCATGTTTTGGGGGAGGAACTTGACCTTGATGAAGTAATACTCAGCACTCATATCATCCACCAAGGTTGGAGAGTGTGCTGGGGCACTGCCTATCAGAAGAAGGTAGCTTGCAGATGGTTGTCAGAAAGATAATGATAGGTGCAAACACTGTATGCAGCCATTCCATGAACCGTTGCCTCATGACTCAAGGTTTTGCTTTAGCTCTCCATATGACAGGCCATCTGGCCTTGTTCACGTTCTGTTCCTTGAATGCAGGAGGGGTCTTGGAATGATTCACCAGAAGTGGTTTGATCTTCAGATCAATGCTGTGTTTGTACACAGCAAAAGGGTCAATCTGTCCTTCACAGGGTTGTGCACCAGCAGTGCCTTTTCCTCCTGCGTGATATAGGTTCTATTCAGCATCATCTTCCAGAAGAGCCCTTGTTCAACACAGTTGAATGCCTCTTGAACAGTGTAACCTTCTGCCTTAATTAAATCTGTGAATTCTTTCTTGTAGGCTTCTGCAACAGTCTTGTCGGAACTGGAAGCCTCACCATGTCTTACCACACTGTGGATGCCACTTTTCTTGTAGAATTCATCAAACCAACCTCTACTGGCTTTAAATTCATCACTTGTTGCACATGTGGAGGGGTTTTCTTGCAGTAAATCACTGTGCAATTTCCTGGATTTTTCACAGATCATAGCTTCACTAATACTATCATCTGCCAGCTGCTTCTCATTCAACCACACTAACAAAAGTTTTTCTATTTCTTCCAGCACTTGTGACCTCTGCTTAGTTGATGTTATAACTCCTTTTGCCACATCAGTTCCTTTGATGCCATCTTTAGTCTTCAAAATAGTCAGTGTTGTCACTTTCACCCTCTTGTACTTTGAGGCCAAATTAGTCACACAAACACCACACTCACATTTTTCTAGAACTTCCTTCTTCAATTTAATGGTTATTTTCTTCAAAGCCTTCTTCTTACCTTTTCTGCTCTGTATATTCTGGTTACCTTCATTTTTGCTCTGTGCATTTTTGTCACCTTTATTAACACATTGCACTTTCCTTTTACCTCCGTGCTTGCTCTGCACTTTCTTTGGTGCCAGGCTGAATTTAATAACACTGTGTAGTACTTTTGTGCTAAAAGGCACACGAAAATTTCACAGCATTTGTACCCTAGTCTGTCTGTGACTAGGATCTCAACTATAGGAAGCCATGACCACATGTCAAAGTTGGGAAGATGGCCATGTTCATGTTCATCACCTGATGTAGAGTTCCTGAGCAGAAGCAAAATTTTTCCAAATGCTTCTGTTTAGGAGCAGAATTGTTCAAGAGCAGAAGGTATTGTGAACCAAGGTATCTGTATTCAGATATGCATAAACACATATACAGTAGAAAGCAGACATAATTTATCCCAAAAGCTCCACTGAATAGAGGATAAAAAGGCTTCAGAAAGTACAACTTTAGAGAGTAAAAGAGTTGACTCTTTGGAAGCTTTTGTGTCTTGTTCTTTGTTTGCTTTTATTTGTACATGATTGCAGTGCATAATGATAATATTCATCATGGTGAGCTGGTCTGTGTACATGGCACTTCTTACTTCCTTTGAAATCCCCTTCCCCTTCACTCTTCCCTTTATCTCTTGGTCTCTGTCCCACTTGCAACAGATCTAGCTCTGTTTCCTACTACCTATCTTTTATTTTTCTCATTAATTTATTTATACTTTGAGTTTCTCATTTTTTTATTGTTGATGGTGATGGTTTTGTTTTAGAGTGGTTATAAAAATGTATCATGCAGGATTCTGGAAACAGTTGACTGGGGGAATTGTCATGTCTATGAACATAACATGCAGTAAGAGAACTCTAATCTTACCTACCACAAACAATTACAAAACCAACTGTCCATACACAAAATGATTCACCAGCTGTGTTACTTACACATTGTTGGATTTGCTTTGCCTATATCTGCTTATCATGTTATTCTATAGGAAGTGTCTTTTCATATCAAACAATTCTGCACATTTTCCTAACACACCATTTCTCATAAGCAATATGCAATAAATACAATAATATATCTTACTAAACCAGATTCTCATTTCTACCTAAGAGTGGGGATTAATTGAGGTGGTTGGCTTGTTTATTTGTTTGTTTGTTTTTCCAGTATGGAATTTCCTACCTACTTTAAGCATTTCTGATTCAGAAGATCCAATGGGAACCAAAAAAGAATGTATTGCTTTTCTAAAGCTCTTTGGTAAATTTAGGTAACATCCACAATTGAGAGTTACTGGATTGTTTTTTACTTTTTAAAGGTAACTTCTTAGAAATACTTACACTACATCCTGATTTAAAAATAAATTAGATTTTTGAGAACTTTTAAATTGCTTTTCTCCAACATTAAATTATTTTACCCTGCCCAAAAATGCAGCAAGGGCATTTTCTTTTAGCAGTCCATGTTCATAGAATAGCAACCCCATCATGTGGTACTTTGCTGAAATTGCTACTAAAAGCATATTAGGTTTGAGTGTATTTTTCATATGGAAAGCAAACTTCAATAGAAATTTATTAATTTATTTATTTATTCAACATTTATTGAGCAGCTATTATATGTTAGGTGATTTTTCTAGGTACCAAACAACAAAAAAAGCAAAATCAATACTGTAATCTATTCATATCTGTATTGAAATCTACACAGCAACAAAAAATAAATTCACTTGACTCCAAGATATTGACTAATACATCTTCTTCAGATTACCCACCAGATTCTTTTAATTAAAATCCATGATTTGTAGTAGTTTGAACACTTTACAATGTTTGTTAAACTAGAGCAAGAGCAAGGCTGGCCGACAGCTCTACTTGGATGACATATTATCCCAGCAACAGGGGCCTCTTTCTCTCCTTTCTTACAGGATATATGGTCATTAGGCTGGAAATTTAAGAGAATCCAAAAGAACAACATCTTTTAAAATCATACTGACCAATATTGAAGCTACCACCTTAAAAATTATATTAACACTGAAACCAAACCAACATTTTTTTCCACTTAAGTTTTTTGCTTTTTTAAAACAGGGTGAGACTCATGTTCCTCTATTGCCCACAGAGAAATCAATGTTACCTTAGAAAAATCAAGTCTTGAAACAGGTACAGACATCCTAGACCCAGATCCAGCAGAGAATGACTTTATATTTGTTGCTCATCTCATATTCTTACCCAATTCTTTTGACAGAGAGAAACATCTAATCAACGAACTCTTAGGAAATAATAAAAGATAAATGTTCTAGAGAAATAGGTGAAACAGGGCAGAGATTTGAGTGGAGAATAGAGTTCCTGTTCAGAGCTGGCAGACTGTATACCATCTACATGTGATAAAGAGCCCAGGGGTCAGATCACAAACACTGTGATTTTAAGGCCATAGATTGGAATACTAGAACTGTGCATGATACCTGTAAGAGAACAGAGTCCCTCAACAGCTCCTCAGCAGCCAGTGTCCCATTGCAGGCATCTGTAAGTCCAGTTTCCCACTGTAATGTGTTATCACTGGAGCTCAGCAGAGCCTCTGAATACCTGTGGGAGGATGGCAGAGCTCCAGCTCTATCCTCAAGCAGCAGTCTGCTGTCTGGTGGGACACAGTCCACCTGAAGATCTGAGGTTCTGTGCCCTGCATTCACAGATGCTGCTACCTGATTTTATATACTTTTATGAAATACAGAAGTCTCTTTATTCATTGTAGAAAGTCCTATCAATAGCAGATGACTGTACTTCCCTGAAGAATAAGGTGAAAATTCGGTCACAGCTCATTATTATTATTATTATTTATTATTATTATTATTATTATTATTATTATTATTATTATTAATCTTTCAATGTCAATGCAAGGCAAGCTCCTTGAAAGGCCTCTGATGGTGGCACTGAGAAGGGGAAGTCTGGCTGCTTCAGTTTCAGGGGCTATCAGAGTTCATTTTCAGGGGCTATCAGAGTTCATTTTATCCCCCATCTCCATTAGGTGCTATGTTCACACCCCTGCATGAAGTGCTCTGTATCCATGGGGATCCCTCTTTGTTCCCAGTTCCTACTTCAGGTTTAGATTTAGTTCTAAGGTCAACTTCAGTACAGTTTGCCTTCCCTATTATCTTTTTCTATCACTTAAATTTTGTCCACGGAGAGTTCTTGCCTAGGTACTTGTTAAGGTTTGTGTGTGGACGTCCTCCCAAAGCCTCACACAGTCGTGAGGCTGGATTTTAGAGTTTATGATTGATCCATGGTCCAACGTTGGGATTATCGGTGCAAGTGCTACACTCACCTTGGGGCAGGTAGTTTGCATACAATGTAAGGGAGGGAAAGGGGTTGCTTGCCGCTGCTCCTCCTTTTTACTCTTGTTGCTTTTACTCTTTTCCACCGCCATGAATTTTTGTCCTCTGCCTTGTGCCACACTACCTTGGAGCCAGCCGAGTATGGACTGAAGCCTCCACAAACTGTGAGCTAAATAAACTTTTCCTTCCTTAATTTTGGGCATCAGGTATTTTGCCTCAGCAATGAGAGAAAAGTAACCAAGATAGTACTAAAATAAAGTGCAACTTTCAATCTCAATTAAAGTTTGCTGGCTGGAATGACACTTGTCCAAAAAACAGCTGTAAGGTTGGTGAGGTTTACCCTCTGCATTTCAGAGATCACAGGAACCTTTGATCAATCTGCTCCCAACATTCCCCAGCACTATGTCATCTCCCAAGCTTGTATTTTCAGTCAAGCCTCGCTTGAGATTGTCCCATTAGCAAAGAGCTCAGCTAAGCAATAAGTAGAGACTCCCATGTCCTTCTATCTTAAAAGTCCAATATCAGAAAAATCTAAGGAAGGTTGGATGGGAGTGTCCAAGAAGTTTCCATTTGAAATGCTGACCAAAGATCCAGTTAAGAAATATTCTAAGGAAGTGCTTGAGGCAGAGCCTGCAAGAGGGACACAAATTTAATTCCAGAAATTCAGCCAGTGAAGGTCTTGGAATTCCTGTTTCAGATGTACAGATGCTCCTTAACTTACAATGGAGTTATAGACCAATAAAACAATTATAAACTATGTATAGTAAGTGGAAAATGCTTTTAAAATGCCTAACCAATTGAACACTTCTAAAATACATCTCTAGCCTGTTTTATCTTATATTGTGGGGTGGGTCTTCTCAAAGTGCCGGATAGCCTCAAACTTCCTGCCTCAATCTCTGGAGTAGCTAGGATCCTTTTTGATTCTAAATACTTGACCAGTGCTAGAAGTTCATATTATAAGATCAAGTGAAGGAGATGAGGATCTGATCTCTCAAGATTTTTTAACCTATTTCTGTCTTTAAATTGAGAAATGCTCAGTCAGGGCCACCTCTGAGCCAGCCAGGTTCTAGTCTGATTCCATAGCCAAGAGGGCCCAGATTCATGGAAGAAAGCTTCAAGCAAATTGAAGAAACTAGATGATTCCCCACCCCTCCCAACTCCGATGTTGTTACAGTGCTAGGTTGTGCTGTTTCTGGCATCTTACCTTAGAGGAGAAAGTCCAGATGCCACAAGACAGTTGCCTTCTGACAGCAGTCTTGAGTTTCCATCCAGACCAGGAAGGAAGGATATGAAACGAGCTTGTGATTCATGGAGAAATCCTAGAGGTGACATGTGAAACAATGGCAGAGAGTGAGTGAGCCAAAGGATGAGAATAAGAGTAGACCCAGGATACTGGAGCAGGGACCTGTAGTATGCTGACTCCACCACCACCACCAAAGTGTATCATGAGAACGTAGGGATGCCTCCAAAGAGTAGATGAGCAGTAGATGAACCCGGAGAGATGAGCAGACTGAGGAATCTTCTGTCCTCAGTTCCCATCAAGAAGCATTGTGAAACCCAGGGACCTGGGAACACCCACAATGTGACATTTCTATATCAGTTTTATTGTCTCAAGTGCAAACAGGCCCTGGTTTATGCAGACTGGACTTATGGATTCAGGCTAAATGATAGTGTAAAGGCTTGCACTTGAAATTATTCTCTCTCTCTCATAGTCAATAAGTTATATGAAATATTCAATATGATTTTTCCCAACTGTGAGCTAATAAAAGCATCCTGCCCCTATTTAAGGTAGGCTAGCTTGAGTTATGATGTTCAATTGTTTAAGCATTTTAAAATCATTTTCCACTTACTATATAACCAGTTTATAATTGTTTTATTGGAACATAACCCATTGCAAGTTGAGAATCATCTATACACCCAAGAAGGGGACTCCAAGAATAGATCACCCTTCTAGGAACCCCTTGTTCAATAAGAGAGGACCAATAACTGTTTGTGATAACTGAACATTTCAAATGTGCTCAGTCCTAATTGAGATACATTACAAGTCTCAGATGTACAGTAGGTTTCAAAGAGAGTATGAATGTTTTAAATTACTCAACATTGATTACATGTTGAAATGATAATTGCATTAAACTATAAAAATTAATTTCTCATATATCTTTATACTCTTTATAATGCAACTACTGTACCAGAAATGACAATATTAAGTATGGTTTATTTTCATTTCTATTGGACATCATTGAAATAAGATATTTATGAAGCAATGATTAAAACTGGCATCACACACAAAACACTTATGTTCACAGTTAATCAAAGTAAGTGAAACTTGCATAACAATTAGGTCTCAAACTAGCAAAAATATAAGAATATTAATGCCTATTATTAACAAGGTCACATTTATATGTTACTAATGAGATTATTTATTGGTAAAATCTTTTGGGAAAAATTAGTTATACATGGAAATAACTGTAAAATATTTATTCTCTTTTTACTACATAACTTCACTACTAAAAGATGCTTCTAAGGAAATAATGAGTTTGCACAGACTAATGAGCACAGATGTGGATTCCAGTGCCTTTCATTTTTCAGACATTATTATAGTGATCTGAGTATCAAAAATAATGGAATATTGAAATAGATTTCATTCACATGATATTGTCCGTATTTTGGTCATAGCCCATTTGTTATTCTAATTTAGGAGTAGATATGATGGAATTAAATACAAAAATATAATTGTGATGTATTAGTATTGTTAACATTTTTTTTAATCCTAGCTTTTTGTTGTTGCCCCCATTGTTACAGACTTTGAAAATTAAGCATACAGAAGATAAGAGTTTGATGGTTCTAAATACAAAGTAATGATAAGGAAGTATAAATGTTAATGATCTTGATATGATTAGTACATAATATGTACATGAACAGAAATATGACAGTGTACTTTATAACTGTATAATTATATGTCAATAAAAAATTTGTAAATGTTTGTAAATGACTTAATGATTATGCCTTGTAGATATGTATCAAATTATCAAACCATACCCAACAAATATGGCCAATTAAATAATGTTAATTAATTAAAAATTGAGCACGAATTATAGAAAGTGAAGAAAAAAGAGACCAAACTAGATGTGTTATCTGCTGGTTTCATTCAATACATCTTCTGCATTTTCCCTTGCAAATCTCCTAACATTGAACTTTTCTTAAATAAGTATATGAATAATTTACCTTATTTCTTTTGAATTCATTCCTTTATATCTCACCAAATCAAGTTATTACTGAAGAACACTTTAATCATACATAAGCTATACAATGTTTCACTGAAAACACTGGTATTAATTCTAAACTAAATGTTTTTGTCTCTTTTGTCCAGATGTTCACATTTTTTTATTTGTTTCTGATTGGTAAACATAAATCAGTTTACAAGATTTATGTATTTATCCCCAATTCTCATTCTATTCTATATTCATTTTGTTTGTTAATCACTACATATCTGATAAAATTTAATTGACATATTCATAAATCTCCTACTGTAGAAAAAATTCCTGTAACTTTGCACTAAGTATTTAAGTATAACAATAGGAATTTAATTGATCAGAAATAAAATCTCAGGTTGATCAATCTTGGCAATGACAAACACAGGTCAGAATGTTCTGATTAGCCTTTGATGCTGACCATGAATAAACTCATATTTCTGCTTCTTGTTTTTGATTATTTTGTAACAGTGGAAGACATATGAATAATCGTCTAATGTATTTCTCACCTGCTTCATATTCTCTTTTCTTGATTACTCCTGGGAAAGAGCTCAGAGCCAATCATCAGGGCCAATGCACATGAGCCCAGACTTACAACTGCCTTACTGCACTATAGAGCTTGTAGCCACTGCTTGAAGACAGTGCCATGTCAAAATCAACAAGTGATATTCAAATTTCTTAGGTAGCATAACCTAAGAAGTATATGTACATATTCTGAAGATCCCTAAAGAAACAGCATGACTATCAATAGGGAAAAGTACAGGCCTACGTATTTTTGCAGACCTTTTAGATTGCTCTGATAACAAGTGCTTGCCTACCTCTCAGGGAACATTTCTGTTTATTAATGACATTGCCATTGAGCAATACACAGTTTGAGTTTTGGTACCATCTAGAGGCATAAGGACATCATAGTTCCAAACCTGAAAAAAGGGATGTCAGGAAGAAAGATAACAGAGAGCCGTCATAATCCTATGGACATCCTTGACAATTGACCCAGCTTTAACAGAATACTTGTAGTAGCCACTCAACTGGTGCTGCTTTTACTCTCTAATATTTAATGAAATCTCTCATGGATAACTTTCAAGAGGAAAATCATTGGGATCTCCAACATCATTAGGAAAATGTCCTTAAACGTACGAGTTGGTAGAGAATGAGTTTTCCACCATTAATTAATACCTATGTTTTTTATTTAACTGAATAATACCTTACATAAAAAAATCCACTCACTTAAATGCATGGCTCCATGAGATTAGCAATAGATACAGATATAGATGTAGATGTAGATGTAGAGATATGGAGAAATATATCTGCATATAAATATATAAAAATATAATATATATCCAGGCTATGCATTTCCTTTGATGAACTGATTTAAGTCTATCATAATTATTTTATAGTGTTGTAACTCAATTCTATTCAGCTCAAAATATTTCCTAACTTGCTTCATGGTTTCTGTTTCAACCCATGGATAGTTTAGAACAGGGTTTTTAAATTTTCCAAATATTTTGTGATTTTCCAAGACAGCTTTTTGGTTTTCATTTCTAACTTAGTTTTCCTGTGGATAGATCACATTCTCAGTGTGATTTAAGTTCTTGTAGATTTATTGGATTTGATTTTATGGTCCTGAAGAGAGTCAAGATTTCTTAATTCTTCATGTCACTTGGAAAGAATGTGTTTTGTACTCTTATTGTATTCTATAAATACTAATTAGGTCACGTTGGTATTGCTGGCTTAAGTTTTCTGTACCCCAATGGGTTTGTCTGTTGACTCAGAACTTCAGCTATTGAGGAAGAAGGTTGAGGTCTCCAGTTTCAACAAATGAGGTTTCATTTATTGTTCCTTTGTTTTCTCAGCATGGTTTTCACACATTCAGAAGTTCTGTGACAGCTGCAAATTTGTTCAGGATTGTTATGGTTTCTTGAAGAATTGCTCGATTTATTTTTGTACAATACTCTTAATCCTGGATAATGGTGTTTCTTCTGTAGTGTGATTTCTTTACTAGGCAAATTTATTGTGATTAACATCTGGAGATTATATAATTTTCCATCCTCTTGCTTTTAAACTATCTGCATTCACATGCTTCAATTGCATTTCTTTCAGCTAGCATGCAGTAGAGTTTTGTATTTTATCCAGTCTGACAATGTCTATCTTTTTTTTGGAGGATTTAGCCCATTTACTTTCAGTGTAAGCATTAATATGATTTTATTCCAGTGAAGCATGCTGCTTTATAAAATTTGTCTCATCTATCCTTTTATAAAATTTTATTGTATTAGCACATTTGTGATTCATGAGGTTTATAAGCATCATGGGGAGTGGTTACATGTACATATTACAGCTTGTCCCCCACTTTCCCCTTCTCTCCTCTTGCCCCCTCCTCTGCTGGTCCCCCAATCACCTTTTTTGTACCTGATAATATTATTTTTCTTAGCACATGGTGTGGCTTACAATGTTTACACTGACTGGGGTTATTAAGTTCCTGTACCTGATATATCCTCATTCCCCTCATTTTCCCTTCCTCTTCCCCTTACCCCTCTATTCCCTTGAATCATTTCCCTATTATACAAAGTCTATTCCTTTGTTCCTTTTCTATCCATCTTTTATCATTTTCTTTGTTTGTACTTTGCCTCACTCAAATGAGGGATACGGTATGATATTCAAACTTTTGTGTCTGATTTATTTCACTCAACACTATGTTTTCCAGGTGTATCCGTTTTCCTACAAATGCATCAAATTGGTCATTCATCATAGCCTAGTAGTATTTCTTTATGTATAGATACCACATTTTGTTTATTCAGTCAACTGCTGATGGGCATATAGACCACTTCCAGGATTTAGCCATAAGCATTGGTATGCAAGTACTGCTGTAGTAAGATGACTTAAATTCTTTGGGGATGATACCTAGCAGGGGGATCGCTTTGCTAAATTAAAATCAAAATGGATCAAAGATTTAAACATTAAAACAGAAACATTAAACCTTCTGGAAGATAAAATATGAAAAACTCTTGAAGGCACAGGAGTAGAAAAAGATTTTTTCTAATCAGATTCTCAATCACACAGGAAATAGCGAGAATCAACAAATAGGATTATGTCAGATGAAATCTCTTCTGAAGAGCAAAAGATTCAATCAGTAGAGTAAAGAGCAGATCACACGATAGGAAAAAATTTTTCCCAGCTACCATTAGAGGACTAGTATTTAGAATATACAAAGAATTCAAAAAGTTAAACCACCTAAAATCAAAAACCCAAAATGGGCTAGAGAAGTGAACACTTCACAGAATAAAAAATGCAAATGGCCAACAAGATTCCATCTTACTCTGGAAAAAATAGCAATCACTAGGAAATCAAACAGTAACAAATGCTGGCGTGATTGTGAAGAAAAAGAAACCCTCCTACATTGTTGGTGGGAATGCAAACTAGTGCAAGCATTATGGAAATCAGTACAGAGACTTATCAAAGAATTGAAATTAGAAATTTCATCTAACCTTTGTTTCTCATCAAACACCCTCCAAAATGATTTGTCTTGAGTATTTTTAACCTATCATTTTGATGTGTTAGTGTACTTTATGTTTATCTTTGCTGGTTGCTCTGGAGTTTACAGTACATGTGTAGTATAACTCACTATCACATATCCTCGTGTACTTTGTCTTTCCATGTATAATGTAGAATTATAATAGTACGCTTCAATTTATCTCCTTCCAGGCTTTATGCTCTTACTGAAATATATTTTGCTTCTACAAATATCATATACATCAGGTATATTACCTTTATTTCAAATAATCATTATTTTAACTTGTTATCATTTGGTAGAAATGACTTTAATTTTAGGGTATGATTCTATAGTATTTAACACATATTTGTGAGTCTACCTTTATGAGAATGTGGAAAACTTCCAAACACAAATCCCTTGTGCTGGCAATCTCTGTGTATGTCCTGGGTCACCTTATGTCAAGTTGATGGAACCACAGAATGCCAAGATATTTGGTTAAACATCATTCTGCATGTGTCTGTGTGGGAGATTGTGAATGAGATCAACATTTAAAGCAGTAGACTATGTAATGCAGCTTGCTCTCTCTCAAAAGGCCCTCTCAGTCCTTTGGAGTTGAACAGCAATGCACCCTCCGCTCTCCTGGATCTGCAGACTGTGGACTTCTCAGCTTCCATCGTCAAGAGAGCCAGTAGCTTATAGTAAATCGAGAGAGAGAGAGAGAGAGAGAGAGAGAGAGAGAGAGAGAGAGAGAGAGAGAAACAGATAGAGACAGAGACTACACATGTATAAACAATACTGTGTACATATGTTCAGCACTCCATGTGATTTCTATTTGCCCTCTCAATGAGTGGTAATGCTGGATATCTTTCTGTGTGCTAATTTGCCTTCTTCACTCTGTCTTTGGTGAAATGTCTATTAATGCGTTAACTACCTCTATGTTGTATATTTTCTTATTTATAATTCTTATTGATAATTGTTTATGTATACTGGATCCAAATGATTTGTCAGATATGTGAACTGAACATAGTTTATTATCCCATATTATCCTCTTAACATTGTCTTTCACAGAACCAAACATATTAAATATTGATGAAGGCAATTAATTTTTATTAGTTATGCTTTTGATTTCATGTAAGAACTCTGACAAAAGTCATACAAATATTTTGAACAACCACATTTACAAAATAGAAATTAATCAATTAAAGAATAGACAAAGAGAAGAAGTTGTTTCATATTTATTTTTCTAGACTCAATTATTTTGTGTAGGTGTGGTTTTTTTAAAATTTTTATTTTAAAGAAAGTAGTAAAAAAAAAAAAAAAGAACAATAGCAGCATACCAGCATCACAAACATAAACAAAACAAAGCAAGAACATTTAAAGTGAAACAAGATTTCAAGACAAAACAATACAAATTAAGAGTGGCTTTTATATATTACCATTTTTCTTGAGCAAAAATAATTTTTTCTAACATTTCCTGTTAGAAAATTGCTAACAGGATTCTCTCAGTTCTTGCTGTCTGAAAAAGCTTTAATTTAAACTTCACTCTCAGATATTATTTCCATAGAAATAAAATTGCAAGCTGACATTTTTCTAGAATGCTAAAGATATTGTTCTACTACTTTCTGGCTTGTATCTTTTTGATGAGAAGTTTACAGTCATATTTACAGCCTTCTGCCTGCATGTAATGTGTATTTTTTCTACTGTCTGCCTTCACATTTGCTATTACTGTTTTCAGCATTTGATTATGCCATGCCTTTGGCTTTCTTTGTATTTATGTTGATGGAGTTTGTTGAGTTCCTTAGATGTGTGCCTCAATTATTATATCAAATTTAGGAAATTTTCCAGCCATTACTTTAAAAATTGTGGTGTTTCTTCCTCTGCTTCTGACTTAGCTTCTGAATTACATGCATATCAGCCCTTTCCACATTTCTTCTTATACTGCTGAGGTCCTGTGTACTGGGCCTCACTCCAGGGCTGTAGTGTGTGGATTTTCTCCTCCATTGCATTAGAAACTGGTTGAAATTTTCTTGTGCAGTGTCTAATTTCTTAATACCATTCATTTAAGGTTTCATTTTTTAAAATCTGCATACATTCCATTTGGGTGATTTAATTTTTTTTAAATTCTCTCCTTAACATTTTCTATTTTACTTTAAATATTTATTTTTAATTATAATAGCCCTTTTAAGGCTAACTCCAGCCTCTCTGTAACCTCTAACATTTTACCAGGTCTGTTTCTATAGGCTGATTATTTGTCCTGCTTACTGAACACTTTGGTGGGGGCTCTCTGTATGTCTGTGGATATTTTTTAGATACTAAAAATGGTATCATTACATATTTGTAATTCATGATCACCTATTAAAAAGAGCTGTACTTTGTTTTGGTAGTCAGTTTTTAATATTTGTTTATGTAATCTGTTTGGCCTGTTTTTGAGATTTGCTAGGACGTAAGAGGAGTTACCTTTGTTATCTCTGTTGGAAATCGTGACTGTTCAGCGATATCACTCCACTGTGCTAGTTGAGACTCAGACATCTGTGCTGTTGTTGGTTGTAGAAGTATTTAACTGCAGCCTTTCTAGAAGTGGTCTTTGCATGTCTTTGTGAATCTTCAGCCTGTAGCTGGACAGCTTGGTATTGTGGGATAAATTCTTCATGGAACTCTCTGCTCTTCCACACTCTGCCCTGCTTCAACCTTCTCCAGTGGAACCACCTTTTGCTCATTATCTAACAGTAGCTGGTTCATAAACTTTGCTCACCTTTTAGTCATTTATAGCAGGAAGATAAATCTGGATGACACCATTTACTCTAACCTTGCTGCAAGTGACTGCAACTGGGAACAATTGTCTTCTGCAAGAAAAATATACTGAAGTTTTAGGACTCCATGAAAATATGGTAGATATTTTAAAAGGAGAATTATCTGTGAAAACTAAAAATGTTTGTCATGTAACAGTAAAAAGACAGTGGTGAGTAGAAGCTGAGAAAGACAAGCAAATGGTAGCAAAAGAGAGGAAAATGAGTACAGTGGTACAGCTGAATAAGAGGGATAATTTCTATATTCTATAGCACAGTACAGTGACTAAGCAGATAATATTACTGGTACATTTCATGATAGTTATTAGAATTGGAATGTTTCCGGTACAAAAAAAGGATACATGAGGTGATGGATATGCAATTTCCTGATCTGATCATTACACATTATATACAAGTATTGAAATACACATTACCCTATAAACATGTATAATTATTATGTACATTAAAAATAAAGAAATATTTTAAAGGAAGACATACCAATAACTTTATAACTCCAGCAAACATTCTATTATCCTAAAAATTAAAGCTAGTAATGCTTAATTGATATGTGTGTACTCCCATCACAGGAAACAAGATAGTAATTTTGAAGTTTTTGTTTATTTGTTTGTTTCTTTTTTGTTTGTTTTGTTTTTTTCTGATACTGGGAATCGAACTCATGACCTTGTGCTTGCCAGGCAGGAGCTGTGTCGCTGAGCTAAATCTCCAGCCCCTTGTTTGTTTATTTTTACAGGAGTTTATCTCTGAAATATGGTATTGCCTCCAGTACCATGAGAATCAAGGTCTTTATCAAGCTCTATCAAATACCAGGAAAATTTTCCTTTCACCTGGGAAGTACATAGCTCAGAATTCCTCCTGTGAGTGGTTACTAGGTCAGGTAATAACCATGCACAAGCAGGCTTAGGTCAAGGTTGAGCGGAACCTGTGTATGTGCTGACCCCCTACATACCCCAGAAGAACAGCAGTCAGCAATCACGTGCAAATGAAAGCGAGTTACTTCAAGCAGCAAGACAGTCCCCATATTTGTCTAGGAAACATTTCAGTGTCATCTTTGTTCTGCTGTATGTTCTGTGTAGAATAAACACATTCAATGGTTGCATTCCATTCTAGCTGGAATGAAGATTGGAGAGAGAAAACAAGGAATGTGCAGAACTTTAAACTTCTCAAATGAGTGTCATTACTGCCATAAGCATAAAAGCATTATTTTTTCCAAATTCTTTCATTTTTAAAATGCCCTATACAAGCTAAGTGCCTCTAAACATCGATCGTCTTTTTAAATAAAAGTATGAGACTGCAGTTGACAACCTGCTTGCAAATTGCTTATTTTTCACGATATTTGCTCTAATATATTTGCCATGACTTTTCATTTTACCTGTTCTTAATGTTAAATTATTAATATTCTCATAAAAATAGTTAATGCTTTCTAGATTCATAATAAAACTTTTTGCATGGATACTCTTTCCTCATATTTCAAAACTGTATTAAAGTTTAATATTATATTTGCTAGGTCATTGTTCAAGATGACAACCCACTAAACACGGTTTTTATTTATTTGTATTGTGGAGCTTTATCTGGCTTTTCATTGAGAACATAAAAAAACAATGAAAAGGAAACTTTTTTTACTCCTTTGAAAAAAATACAATTTATTATGTAACTGTATTCAGCTAAAGTATTGTACTTCTCTCAAATAAACCAATTGAATAAGAGTAACACTTTAACCTCAGTATAATGTACAACTTTGGAACAATTTTCCATTGTCTCCCATACCAAAGCTGGATTAGTTATAGCTTGGAACTTGGCTGAGTAAGGGCCAGTTAATTGTCACAAGAGGAAAAGATTAAAAGTCAGCACCTTGGAATGGCTCTGCCCACCACAAATAGGCAAGCACTCAGGAAATGTTTTCAGCTGCAGATCCTGAGAGAAATTCCACTCTGAAGCTATCTACAGAATTTTGGATTCATTACCTCTAATTTCAAAGGTTTTGACTATGTGGAAGACAGTGAATGGAGCATCCAAGCACTGTACTCCAGCAGGTAAATACATTCACCACGGACTGAAAGGCAGTGGGAATCAGGACATCTCAATAAGACCACATAGTTACAACATGTCCCACATGCAGGCGTACAGGCACCAAAGCTAAAGGATACTGGAGGAGACCTTGGCAGACCATCACCCCATTGGACTAACCAGCATTTCCAAGCACAGAGGCATAGTTTGAAAGCTAAAGCCTATAATATGATCTGTGGCCCAAAATGAGCCTGACACTCATGTCGGAATTGTGGAGAGTAATAAACTTGTAAAAATAGTTACTCCATAAGATTTTAATTAACTCTAGGGATTGGGGCAATTCTAGGCTAAGTCATGCTGTTATCAGGAGAATAAATGAACCAAAATAAATTCAGCCAGCATTCTATTACTTGATAATATTTGTAAGCTAGGTTTAACATCTTTTATGTAGACCCATATATTTGTAAGCTAGGTCTAACATCTTTTATGTAGATCCATATAATGAACTGACTTTTCTAAGAATAAAAATTATACAATATAAAAACCATAACAGCTTTCATAAACATGTGACACCTGCTCTGAGTCACACAAAATATCCTGCAATTTATATTGTTAATATCATATTAATTCTCTCATCTATTTTTAAAATAGGGAGTACTCCTAATTTAGAGCATATGGGGCATTAGAAACTTAAGAAACTTCACAACAGTCACAAAATCAGTGAAATTTAGACCCAGAATTAGAGCCTAATTTTATGTTTAAAATCCAGAGTTGACATTCTTATCTCTGTTTCCTAGTTTTCCAAAGCAAATGTGGATGAATGAATAATATCTATCACATATTAAATGTCTACTAACTGTCATGTACATTATATGACTTAAATGAGTTTCAGATTATAGCCAAAACAAATTAATAATACCTTGAATGTAACCATTATAATAACAAATATTGCACGGCCAAAAATTAAAAGCATTAAAATACTCTGAGCCAGGGGTAGTTCAACCAGTAAATAGCAGCACTCTTTCCATTTTCATGCTATCAAGGGGAACAAAGAGTCAACTCCATACAGAATTTTGGATTCACCATCACTATTTCAAAGACAATGAAACTATATTTAAAGGCCAAGGAATGTAGCATATGTGCTAGGTCACCTCAGAGATGGAAAGCTGGTATATCTGAAAGTAGATTGAAACACTCTTAATCCAATCTAATGTTATGCCCACCATAACAGTAACCTCAGTCCCTGAAATACATGATCAGTGCTTTTGTGAAAGTCAGAATAGAGTTCTCCCTCTATTCTGCCTGCTGCATTGATTCAGAAATATCAGTGCCCAGACAAAGGAGAAATTGTATGGCAGTTTGGTGCATCTCATTCTGAGAAGTATCATCCCCGCTGATAGTGTTCCAAAGAGAATAGAAAAATTGAAAGCTGTAGTGAGGTAGCACACTGAAAATCACAGTTTTGCAAGCCCTTTACTACATCAGTGTCACACTGACAGAATGGAACTATCCATTTTAAAATTTAGAGAAAGTTACTTGGTCAAAGGCTTCTGAAATCAAGGATAAGATAGAGCTACATGCCTTAAACTACTGTATAGATTTAATCCACAAAAGGCCAACCCAACCCTAACCATACATGGTGAATTGGCAAATAGCAAGTCTAAGAAAGTATTTTCCCACCACATTTAGACTGATCAAAAAAGAGTAATAATGCATGGCCTGTGAGAGAATAAAAAACAGCAAAAATAAACAGAATTCTGAAAAATAGAAGAAAATATAGCACAGAAAATTTATTTCTTTCAAAATCTTATTTTCTGTTCTCAGTACAATGCAAAATGAAGGTAGATGTTAATGATAAAGACAGGGATGTATACATAAATAAATATAGATAAACATCACTGATAAACATGTTCATATATATGGTTACATATAAATAAAGAGACGTAGATAGAAGGATAAAGAAAAGAAGCATTGATAAATCTGAGTAAAGGTTATTCAGAAGCTTTTTATCTTATCTTTGCAACTTTTCCAGAAACATGAAAGTATTTCCTTCCACATACCGGTGCTATATGTTATGTGGCTAGGTGCAAAATATCTTGTGGAAATATGCTTTGCAAATATTTGTGTAAATAAATAAAAATACCTCTCTCAAAGTGAACATATTTTCAAAGATATCTAAAAATAAACAAGAAAGGGAAGAAAAATTACAATATCAGATGCCTCTCAACTAAAATCCATTCTGATTAAGTAGAAGAAAATGATTGAAGAGATAAGAACTATAGACTCTTTGTAAGAACTTGCTCTGCAATTTCATTCCATCTACCGCAAATTTTGAAATAATAAATTTATGTACTTCAAAGACAAATGAGAGATTCATATAAAACAAATTAATTATGAGGAAATATTTAGAGAAAGCTCATAAGGCTTGAAGAAAGAGATCTCAAAATTTAATTGTGTAATAACTATACTAATGGATAGTGTCACCCCAGGTCAGACCAAAGATATACAGAGTTGTATATGAGACAGTAGAATAAGCAGAAGCATACTGAAAACAGATCTGAAAGCCTAGTGTTTTGAGGGAAAGAATAACCATTATTTGGAATATCTGGACAGAAAAAAAAATAAAACTTGGTACCCTGGGTCATCCAAGAGGCTAAGATTGCTGTTGTGGTAGAATTTCCTTAATAATCATTCTTCATCCAGATGTGCAATGATCTTGTCTTTGTTGAAATGATCAAAGTTTATCTAACCCATGCATGATCTCAAATGAAATAAGACCCTATGACTATCTAAAGTGTTCTGCTTCACACAGGACACAGTGGAGTATAATAAAGTCTGTTTACTAACATCTTAGTTTTGAGAAACTATTTTCATATTTGCTTCCTAATCTTGTATTGACAGCTCTTCTCACACTTAAAGAAAAGAATTTAAGATTAGTGAAGCTAACTGTGGACACAGTATTTCTATTTTCTAATAAGTATCATCTTCAATTTAGTGGTTTTATAATACAGTCTTAAAATGAAGAATATAGATCTACAAAAGTTTTAAAATCATATGTAAGTCTTCAATTCTGATGACCAAATAATCAAAATAAATACGCATGGAAGCTGTGACGAGGGGCATGAGGGGAGATTGCCTTTGTGCTGGTCCATGGCACAGACTTAAGGCCCAAAATCTCAAGCAATATTTGGTGGAGGACTTTGGGTGATTTACATCTTCAATTCGTAATGCCTTTTCTCTTAGGAATTTGGAATAGTAACTAGCTGGAGGAGTGAAATGGGACTGATTTTATTCTGAAGAACTGGGTCTTGATGCTATTGTTTTGTTATTTACTTTAAAACTTTGCTCAGCCTTTTGAGGAAAATGTAAATATTCCTGGAGTAAGGACAGGGAGGGAAAAGTGAATGAGCTTTGGACTCAGATTCTGAATCCCAGCTGTGAGGTTATTAACAGAAAGATCTGTGCATGCTTCTGAATCTAAATTTTATTTTCTGTAGAAGAGTGATGTGGTACCTTTCTCACCCATAGTCATGATATTGGTTTTAAAAGATATGAAATTTAAAATTGTCTAAAATTGTCTAAATTTTCTAGAATAATGTTAGAATAAGATTAAAAATGAACACTTTAAAATGTTTCAATGTTTCTTTTATATGTTATTTGCTTATTTGAAGATCATATTTAACTGGGTATCCTGTTTAATTGGCATGCTAAACCCAACAATTTTATTTCCAGCACAAGTTAATGCCTAAGAAATATTTCTTTTCTCCTTTCACAGCCCTTAAAATGCAAGCTTTAAATTATTCCTTTATGGAACATTTAGTGAGCAAAAAATTGGAAAATAATCCTTGGCCCACATTAAATGGGCATAAAATAACAAACAAGACAGCCAATCACAATGATAATGGTGATGATTTTGCCACAAAACTAGAAAGCCTAAAATTTAAATGAAAGCATAGCACCTATCGTAATAAAAATAAAGAAAAAATATTTTAATTCAGAATATGATACTGTAGATGGCAAATGCTTATGTACCTAAAAAGAACTTCAAAATATAAAGTAGTTACAATGTTAAATGGGTTTAGTAAGAAGCATTAAATCACATACACATCAAGTTTCAATGTTTTTCATTCCTAAAGTCAATATTTAATTTTGAGATTAAAGAATCAAAAAACTTTTCCCTTATTGCTTTCTTGAGATAATCAATATAGTTAGAATGTCAGTCTTCCTATTTTTGTAAACCAAGAGAACACAACCAAATCCCAGGAAAGACATGCCTCCAAGATATGAATAAAGCTGTACACATTCAGCAGTAAAGTCCTCACTGAAGCACCTAAAATTCTTTCTCAAAAATGACCTAGTTTTACTGGGCACAACTTCAGTTTCTCAAGTTAGATCTCATAGTTGTCACAGTAAAAGGCTTAGTGACTTGATCTTAGACAACTCAGCAAAATTTTCACATCACGAAATTCTTTTCAACCAATTCTTAACAACTTTGGTTAATTGTCTTTCACATGCCAGACTCTGGTCTTGCATTTATACTACTGACACCCTTGTCACCAAACACTAATTATCAGGGTTAGATAAGATACTTTCCATAATGCAGAGAGCACCGACTTGGCCCTCAGTAAACATGGGTTCTCCTCTCCTTGTCCTATTTTAACCACAGCCCAGACATGGGTATAAAATGATAAATAAAACATTATCCTATTCATATATATTTACGTATACTCTGTTGTTTGTAAAACTTTTTTGGCTGACAAGCCAAAAAAATATATCATTGGACTTGTAGAAAAAGAGACAAATATTTCAACCACAAAGAAGATTTAGGTAACATCTTCTTAAAAATTGTGTAGGAATGTAAAGCTTCTCTGAGTTATCATACTAAAATGGAAAAAGCAAAAAAATTACATAAGTTGGAAAATGATACCTCAAAAGCAATATAATCCTATGGAAGGATAAACTGGCAAAAAGAGCAAAGCACCCATCTCATCTAACCTTTCAACCCCTGCTTCACTGTCCTCTTCTGAAAGCCTAATTTGACCCTCAAATCTACTCGTAAGGTCTTACCATTATGGACAAAGAAAATCCCTGCAAAGTCTGCAGCTACAGATGAAGGAAGACAAAGGGAAGACACCTTTGGCTGGTACAATATTAACCATGCCTATGTGAATGAATTTCTATGTGAATGAATTTCACATGGCAGCAATTGTAGGAAAAATCATTCTGCAGCTCTAAACATTGTCTACAGCTGAGAAGCCCTTAGACAGAGATGATGCTCTTTCAATGAGGCCAGTAGGAAAAGAGTACATGAGAACCAGATTTCTTTCTTATTTTATGCAAGAAGATTTCTGATATGAATACATGCTAAAATAGCAAATTGTTTTGCCTGGAATCACAGTCTGTATATTTTTTTGACTAATCTGGTTTAATGAATTCCTTGCTCCCACAATAATAACAAGACATAACAACTTCTTGGAAATCCTCCCTGTATTGTCTCAAGCAAGATTCCAGAACAGCTGAAGTAAAAATCCTTATATGTAAGCAGAAAAATGCCTGTCTAAATGTGCCCTAGGTTATCAGTCTGTTTCTCATAAACTAGCTCCTGAATTATATGCCACATTGTTTGAAAAAACTCTAATACACACAGGCTATGTGTGCAAGCTAAACTGATGAGCCGATTATGAAGGCCAAGTTCAGTAAAAATAAGTCAACCCAAGAGAGAAAACTTGACTATTGTAAAGGTTGAACCAGATGTTTGTATAGATCCAGTCCAATCTTATGGTATAATTTAGAAATCAGCTTATATGAAAAGATAGCCAAGTAGTGTCCTTGTTCTCTAGATTTTCTGCTGATTTTCTTACCTGACTCAGTTTTTTGTTTTACTTTTTGTTATTCTGTTTTTCTGAGTTCTGTGTTGTTGTTGTTGTTGCTGTTGCTGCTGCTACTGCTGTTGCTGTTACAGTTATAATCATTTTAAAAGTCTTGCCAGTTGTGTTTATGAACTTTAAGGCTTTAAGGAAGAAGATAAATAAAGGTGCTATGTTTGGCAAAAACAGGCAGGCTTTAGATTTCTTCCTGTCTTTAGTTTGCAGAAACCTAAAGCCTCTAAGTGACCATAGAAAATATAAAGTGTTTGGAAACCCCTTGCAACATAGATAAGAAGGGTCTAAAGCAATCCCTGTAAAGTCCCACGCAATTAGAGAGCACTCACTTGAGGGGAAAAGAGAAAGACCTGGAAATCATCTCGGCTTTTGATATTTTTTCACAGCCTACAATGCTCCATCCTCAATTCTTCCCTTGTCTACAGGAAAAGCCCTTTTCACTGTAAATTCCAACACCAGGGGGAATCTCTGGCTGACTTACAAAGCTGTCTTTCTAGTGTCTTCTCTCTTTCCTGCACCATCTGACAACACAACACAGAACAGCTTTCTATTTTAATTCCCCATTCAATAATTTCCTAAATCTGCACAACCCTTCCTGACTCAAAAGAGTTACTTGTTGCTTCTCCTTGCCTTTGCTGTCCTTAATATTCCTGCTATATCTCAAGGTGCACAGGCATGTAACAGTGGAGAGTGGATTTTGTTTTCTACATTTCTGTCTCTACTAGAGTGTTGAGAGTTGCTTCAGGGGAGAGGTTTTTACTTATTAAACTTTATGTCCTCATCCCCTTCTGCAGATTCTGCAAAAACTAAAAGCAAAAAGCACTCAAAGTGTTGGGCTTCTGGCAAAGTCACGCTAATTTGTTTCATACCAAGCATTCCTCTGAGAACAATTAGAAAATATATGTCAAGAAAGTTGTTTTTAATTAGAATGCACTAGAATCCCAAAGCAGTGAGAGTGTTTGGAGTCCAAGGTCCAGAATAGTAGGAAAGACCAGAGAGGTGTGTGAGTTTCTATTAGGACTGTCACTACCTACAGGAGATAGGAACAGTCTTCAGAAACAAAGAAGCTGTCACACTACGTATAGACATTTGAATTCAAGACCTCCTATGGACAATGAGGACAGGTAAACCTCCACATATGTGGGCTGGGAAGCAGCAGAACTCTATTCTTGGAGTAAGAGGGAATTGAAAATAAATGGTTCTCATAAAGTCGGAACCCTGTTACAAATAATCTTATTCTGATTGAATTACAGTGATGCATAGACAGCAGTACTGTCTAAGGCATAAGTGAATCACTGATGGAGGAAGAACCCTTAAATCATCTGTATGCATTTCTGTAAACAATGTTTAGCCCTCAATGAAAAATAACCACCCATATGAATATGAGGAAATAATAATGGATAGACAGATTAGGAGTCAGACTGACTATGGTAGATAACTAGGAAATATTAAGAAAAAGTTTTTAGCACACAGGAAGATCAGGAGGGGCCTTTCTGGGAGTGATATTGATTTGCTGGTAGTAGCATAGATTAAAATTCAATGAGCTTTCCACTTAAGATGTATCTATTTCACAGGACTCTGTGTAGTATAAACCCAGGAGAAATGCATATATATGTGTGCCAAACATGCTATACAAAAATATTCAAAGTAACATTACTCTTAATATCAGAAAAATGAAGATAACCACCATGGAACAACAAAATAAAGTATGGTTTGTTTAGACAGCAGAATAATGCAGGCACAAAACCCCATGACATAGTGCTTTGTACATCTTGTATAAATCTCAAAAGATAATATTTGAGCAAGAATCCAGACACACACAAAAAAACACATTCAGAATGAGTCCATGTATATAAGTATAAAACAGGTTACAAGTGGAGGTAGACATTACCTTTGGGAGGAGATAATGATTAGAAGCATGCACAAAGCCTATTCTGAGATGCTGGGAATTTTCCATTGCCTGAGCTGGGTTGTATGGTCCATTGTGTTTATTCCATAATAATTCACTGAACTGTATATTTATGATTTGTGGATCTTTCTCTATGTAGGTTTTACTGCATTAAAATCTTATATAAAAATTATAAATAAAAATAGGCATTCAATAAATGTTGTTGAAAGAATTAATGTATGAGTGAATAGATCAATGAATCTTGTTTCAAGAATTTACAACCACTAGAGAGAAAAGGGTAACGGAACAGGTACTAAGAAATGAATAACCTAACAACTTCACCTGCATTTACTGGGATTTATGTCACTGTTAAAATGAGGTGAATGGTGGGCACAAGAAATAAATGTCCTTCAGGATATTATCCAATATTTGACTTAGCAATAAATTCTTTCTATTATTATGACCTAAATTATCCTTGCAGTTAACATTCTATTTATCTTTGGTCATATTTTATTTCTGTTTCTAAGACTGTTCTCAAGATAGGCCATACTGACAAAAGGGATCTTTGACTACCAGAAAAAATAGCTGAAGTCTCAGAAAGCCAATCCATTGTATTATATACCTAAGCTTTCTGAATGAGTCTCAAAATTAACACATACAAATATTCAAAGAACTTCATTACTCTTTAAAACTAGTATGTAAAACTAGCAATTTACCATCAGGGTTCATAAAATTTCTGGAAAGCCTAAGGATACTTTTTCAAAAAGTTAAATGACTCCTTGGTTATAAACTACACAATGGAAGGATCCGGTTCCTTTGCTTCTTTGGTGGCACTGGACTTAATTTGATTGTCACTATCTTTTTCCAAATACAGGTTGATTTCTAGGGTTTTCCTTTAGCTGTTTCAAAAGCCACTTTTACTTTTTGACATCTCATTCATCTACAGATCGTAATTGTTTTAGGGAACATGTGGAAGGGCTCATTAAAAAGATTCTTATTCAAGCACCTTAAGAGCAAAGTAATACAGGAACATATATGATCAGAGTCAATTAAAATTTAAGAAAAATCCCAGGGTAAACAGCTATTAGCACCTATTGACACACAAGCTATACCTAAGCCCTTCTCCAAACACACTTTAGAGGTGAGCTGTCTTGGCCATGGAAGGCTCAAGAGTCTGCCTAAAGCTGGTAGGCCAGGAAAGTGGCCCAAATGGCACCTGACGGAGGAGCAGCCTTGGTGTCCTCCTGAGACTTCAGTGACAAATCTTGTCCTTTGTGAGCAGACAAGGAAAGGAGGACCTCTCCATTCTGAAGCAATGCACCTTTGAGACTGATCACTATGATGTCCCTTGTTAAGGGCAAGGGAGACCATAAAATCATTTGGACTAGACAAGCATTAGCAAGGCCTTCAGTTCGAGACTGAGTGACCAAGCTGCAATGTGGCTTAGTAGCTCTGTCTTAGAGGAGGAAAGATTAATTTTTCATCCTCCCTTTGAGGTAGTGTCTTTTTTTAAATGCAACAATTTCTTCACGGTATTTTGAAATTAAATTCAAACTAACATGAATATTAGTGGACCCATCCTAATTAGTATAGCCTTTCTGTGACCTTCCACTCTCAGAATGTTTGTCCTCTCAGCAAACCTCTGTTATTATTCATTCTTATTTTTCTTTTAATTGACTCAATTTATTTTTCCTAAGAACACGAGTTTCATTTTAAACACTAATGTTTTCAGAGCCATGAGCACTGGTATGCTAATGACATTTTTCTAACATGGTTAAAAGAAATACACAATTATGAAAATTTAAAAACTGGTGTCAGCCAGTCTCCCATTGAAATTAGCTTATTTATTGTTGATTTTCCATCCTTTGGAAAATCTTATTGCATATGTCACCTCAGTTTTATTGCTCTTTCCTAAATATTCCTTATAAGAATATGAGGCAAATTGATATGGAGGGAAGAATTCATCTTCAAAATCAGTTCTTGGTTTTGAGGCAAGTCTGACCACCAAGTAGCTGTAATGTAGATGATTGACTTACACTGTACATCTGGTTTGTCATTTGTCCGACTCAAGTGGAAAGATCTGCTTTGCAGTGATATGGAAGGTAAGTAGGCACAGGTTTTCAGAACACTAACTACAGGCCTGTTACACATTAGGACCTTAGTGAATGCAAATCTTTCTTTCATTTCCTCCTTTTCAGCAAGAGACAAACTCTGAGTTCTCTGGATCTTGCAATTTATTTGAGGTTTTTTTAGTGCATAGATAAGAAACATTAAGAGGTTTTGCACAAATAAACAATACGTGTCAGGTGTGGTGGTGCACGCCTGTAGTCCAAACACTTGGAGGCTGTGGCAGGAGGATCACCAGGAGTTCAAGGACAGCCTGGGCTACATAATGAGTTCAAGGCCAGCCTGAACTACACAGTGAGACACTGTCTCAAAAAAAAAATACACATATTCTATTGATTATGTTATGTGTGTTTAAATTGTTTATAATTATATTGATTCTCACTTGAACATATCACATTACTTCATAATTAATTGTTCAGACATTTGCTGTCCCGTTACATTGCAGTTATCCTGAGGGCAAAGTCTGAGGTTTTAATTCTACACTCCAAGTGTCTCTGGAATCTCTCACTTCTTCCCAGTCAAGCTATCACCACATAGTTCAACTCACTGATACTTCTGCTGACGGCTGTAACAGTTTCCTGTGTCATCTCACACTTGCTTTGCTCCACCTGTCCTTTCAGAGTGCAAGCAACAGTTGATTTAAAATAAAAATCATATCCCTTTCCTTTGAAACCTTTCAGTTACTTAACATCAGTCTCCAATGACATCTAACATCCTCCAAGATAAACCTGAAACATAAATAATCCATTCCCCCCCCCCATGAGCAGGGCTTCAAACAACATTCCCATTCAAATATAATGATCTTTTCAACATTTCACAAATCATAACACTTTTTGGCGCTTCAAGACCTTTGAACTTGGTATGGTATTTGTCCAGGATATTTCCCCTGGTACTATTGATGCTATGTTGCATTCTGGTACCACAGGAAGTTTACTCTTCTAGGACACCTCTTGACATCTAGTCAGTCCAAGAACGCACTTTCATACCATGAGGACAGAGGCTTTTCTTATTGCTGTGCCACCATAATTAAAGCAGCCTTGGCATACGTGCATGCATTTAATGTAAACATAAACACACTTGAGTGGACTCTATAATAATTTTATAGAAAATGCCTTGCTCTAAACAATAGGTGGAATATAATCTTGAATACTCTTTTCACGATTCCCAAATATCAGTGCAACTCTCCATGCAATGAGTTCTTCCCCAACCCAAGTCGAATCTCCTGCTACAACATCTATGCATATTTCTGTATGAAATATCCACAATGAAGGCAAAACATCCTAGGAGGAGCAGAGTACTGCACCCCACAAGTGCGCACCTGCTGACTGCCCCACATGGCCCCGCTCTGAGCTTTCCTTTCTGATGAGTGAGGTTCCTGAGATGTGAAATGGATCAATCTGCCTGTCTGAGACTCAGAGGGGGCTGAGATGTCAGTTCCAAACCCACTGATAAGGAAATTCTCTAATGATAACAGCAGGTTTGACATTGATGAAGCCTCCCCATCTGGTGTGTTTAGGGGAGCAGTCATGGATAGGGGGTTGCAAAATGTGTTTTCCTGGCTCCTGGCCACCACCATATTGTGATGAGTCTTCTCTTCTCCCACTGCCCGGCCATCCCCATCTCAGGGTGACTTAACAGACTGTTCTGGAAATTTTGAGCTACTTCTCAAAGGTTTCCTTTCACTAAATCTGGCTCTTTTATTTGATGGGGGAAAATACCTTCCCTTTGGATGTATTTGCAAAGTTCTTTTACAGAGAAGAAAGTTTCATATGCAGTTTGTGTGGCATTAACATCTCCTTAGAGGCCAATGTGGTGTCTAATGGAGTTGCGAGATGCATTTTAGCAGTCAGCAACATTCTTAAATTACACTGTGCTCTGTTCTGAGCTCGTTAGACACTCTCTTTTTTTCCACTTGGATTGCTGGACAAGTAGTGGCACATTTGCACACACAAGTTAATGGAATGTGCTCGTGTATTTTCAGGTGTCTTGTTTCTCTACAAACATGATGTGTAGGTTCCTTGACTCGTCACTGTGAATGGAAGCACATACACATTGTGTTCTACATATAAAGTCTTCAGGATGGTTACAAAGCAATAATAGACCAATTAGGTATCAACCCCAACAGTATGGACTGACATGATCGATAATGTAGAAAAAAATAATTTCACTAGATGTTGCCATATGCACATCCCCTAGTTGGAGAAAAAATAGAAATATCTTTTTACTAATATGTAGAACTCTGCCTGGTATTAACACATATAGATTTTTCCCCCAATGTAAATGGAACTGTTACATAAACTTGACTTGTACATAAAGTGCATGAAAAATTAATCATAAAAATATAGAGTTTGAAAGCTTTGGCTGAGAGCAGAAAAATACATAACCTAGTTAAGAGTATAAAAAAGATTAAAGAACCCGAAATAGAACCTGAGTGTCTGAACTACTAGTTAGTTCTATTAAGCTAACACAATAGAATTTAAATTGAATTAATTAATGAATTAAGTAACTTATTCTATACCTAATAAGCAGGATTGGAAATATAAGTCAAAATAAAATCCTTAAAGATATTCTTTACCACTATCTTCATTACTTTTGAGTGTTCTCATTATGATCAGATTCTGTGATTGTTTTTGCTATAATATGATTTATATCATCTGGAGTAGTGGTGCACCTCTGTAATCCCAGCACTCGGGAAGCTGAGGCAGGAGAATCATTGCAAGTTCAAGACCAGCCTGGGCTACAAAGTAAGCTCAAGGCCAGCCTGAACTGCACAGTGTGACCCTGTCTCAAAAAGACAAAAATAAATTATTTACATCTATAAATGCAATTTTTATACTTACAATGGTTTGCTTTTACTGTTTTTACAATACACGTAAATATAAAAATGTATAAAATTTTCTGATTACGTATATTTATATAGTATTAATTTTCTATGAACTGCATGATGATTACGTTTGAGAACTACTCACAGTTAACTTTTAATCACAGATTGATAATGACCTGTCACCATAAGAATTTCACAGATGCTGTAATTTAGAGTATGTATGCATAGATAAAAGTCTTCTTGACTTATTGTAGCAAAATATATTCTTACCCTACATGTGGTACACCTTCACTAGTCACATAGCACTTGCAGTAAAAGAGATAAAATATACTCCATAATTAACTTCCAGTTTTTCCTTCCTCCCAACTACCTCTCCCACCTCTTTCAAAGAAAGAAAAATGTATAATTCCTGCTGGAATACATACTGCTTACAGAGATATGCATAAGTGTTTGTCACTGATGACACATATATGGCAGTACATGTTAGAAGAATATTTTTGTGCTTTACTTTTGACAAACCTGAAAAGTCTCCCTGTCATGTGTCTACCCAAATAGATGTACTACCACGTTTGACAACAGAGGTAGAAGAGACTCTTTGGTTTGAAGTAGGCTCTAATGGCACAGTGGTTAAGTAACGAATCAGAACAGTATCAGCACCTGGACTGTTATCCAGCTTTTCCATCTACCAGATATGTGGCGTTAAACAATGTCACAAAGTGATGCTAAGAAACTACCTAGAATTAACCAATTCTAAAATGTGGGTGATATTGATGGATTCCATTTGATTGACTGAGATTTATATATTTAAAATATCTACAACATGGTACTCGAGAAATACTGGCTGTTATTATTGGAATAAAGTTAATATTCAATCAACTTCGTTTCCTCTCAATGGAGAAATTGTCTCTGTAATTTCCTCAGTAGACACTGTAGCAATCCAGCTTCCATAAAAATACTTGCTGTTCCATAAGCAGACTTGCTGTTCATAAGATTTTCTCTTTCATTAATTCTCAACATTAATGTCACACAGTCCATCACTGAACTGCATTAACATCTGCTTCCTCATAACCACCGCCTTATCTTAGTCTTAAAGGATGAGAATGAACATCAGTTCAGTGGCAGCTCTTAAAATAGCAAGAGCATTTATCTTATACCTTATCTCAAACTATCCTCTACATTACTCTCAGCTTCTTCTTATTCATACATACAATTAATTACATTAATAGTGAGGTTGCCTATAAACAATTTTAAATGGAGAGTCATTTTACTTGTGTTTTTAAAATGATAAGTTAAAATGAATTGAAGAACTTCTGTGTTTATACAGAAAATATTTATTTCCACTGAGTATGCACTCAGCAAGGAAACTTAGCTTGCGGGTAGCATCAGTGCGTCCACACTAAGCGCTCTCTCACACTTTGTTCTGAACTTGATTATTTCGTTTTTTAACAGAATGAGCCTACCATGATACACTTGGAGACAGTCACAGAATCATAAAATGTGTTAACTAGGTTCACAGATTTACTTCCCTGAATTTTTATAATTACTATTTATGAGTTTGTTTTCTGTTTTTCTTGTTTTTTTTTTTACTTATTTGATGTACTGGGGGTGGAATGCAGAACCTTTGCATCCCCATCCCTTTTATCAAAATTGTTATTTTGTTGGACTCAAATTGGAAAACTCCTTCCTCCGCCTCCCAGAGTGCTGGGATTACAGGGATGAGCGGCCACACTCAGCTTGTTTTTGATAATTCTAATCAAGATTCTTTCATGCTTTTTCTGCTACTCTGGCAGAAAGCTTCATATAATAGCTTATTTAAGCATATTCTCTTCATAACATGTTTTCCTTTTAATATTTTGGTAAAAATAATGTCTGTTCTGGAAGATAAAGGAAAATGCTTTCTATATCATAAATTGAACAATGATATGCATATATTTCATCTTTACTTTCATACTTCCTATTTTCCATGCAGTTATTTTTGCTGCTTTTACTTGCCTACACATATCAAATGAAGTACTTATTCAATAGTTAATATTTTTTATTTTCCTGCTATCTCTTCTTTAAATTTTTCCTAAGCTATAAATATTTTAGGATCCTTATGGGAAAACCCGTTAGATACTGTGATTTATGTTCTGTTTTCTCAAAGACATGCAGTGGTCTGAACTTTTCTGCAGCAGATCCCTAGAGACAACTTTTAGACTCATGAGATTTAACACATTTTTCTTCAACACATCATAATACCTAAATTTCATTGCTCACACAGATTTGAAATGTACAGTCTTGTAGTGCAGAGAATCACTGGCCCGTTATTTTTATTGTACTCTTTAAGTAGCTCATACTTACTAAATCCTAGCTAGATTTTTCTTTCTTGAAAAAAAGTGCCATCTCCTACAAAAACACCAAAGCTATTTAAATTGCACTAAAATTATCTTTATTCCATTGCTAGTAATGTATTGCTGTAGTGTTTTTCTGACAGATTGTAATAAGTTGCAATTTACAACAACCAACATACATTAAATGTTGGATTATAGCCGTTTTGCAAGTACTTTAACAGTGTGCAAGATATTAGGCTTTTAACTACTATGTGGTAAGTAGTCATAATTTCCCCAAAAGAGAGGTACAAAGGTGAAGATATGTTAAATGCTAGGTAAATTCTGACACCTATGTGAAACTTATGCACATCTGAACCGCTGAAAACCCAAAATAAAAATAAAATTGATAACATGTTACTGGGGTCAGAATTGCAAGTTGTACATTTTTCATATATTTAAATATTTTGCATCTCTGTGTACTGAATACAGATCATGTATCTCCCAAATCAGTCAAAGATATTGCCTAAGGGAAGATGCCATCTTTCAAACTTTCCTGCAGTACAAAACACCAGTAATTTGGGAATAGAGTAGAACAATATCTCAGAAAAATAAAATTTAAAGCCAAGTATTGTCTGTTTGTGCAGATGAATGACAAAAGAAACTGTTTATGGTAATCAGTCAAGCCAGTGAGTATATTGAAATTATCTTTGTTATCTTCATCATTACCCACTGAATCAGCAGTTTAAGTTTCCACTAACATAACCAAGGCTCAGAGAGGACAGGTAATGTGCCCCAGGGTTGTAAATAGCAAGTGGGATTTAATAAACAGTTTAAATCAAATTCGAATGAATGAGCTAAACTCATGAATTACTGTCATCATTTCCATCATAAACTACCCCACCCCTCCACTGTTGTGTCAGTCTTATGACATCAGTGAGCCCTACTCATCTCTTCTCTGGTGGGGAATTTTCTCTGTCTCTGACACTGGCATCACAGAATGTTGACTGGGTGGTTTATGTCATTCTTTCCATAATCTTTGAGAGCTCCTTGAGGTTTTCTCTTGAATGTGAATGGTGTTTAATGATTCGCTCTTTTCAGTCTGAGAATGAGTGGAGGCATTTTATGCTGTCTGCAGAAGTCAGATTTATCACATCTGCTGCTGTCCTGGGACCCGCCTTCTTGGCTATTAAGGGCAATGCCAGTTGGCTCCTGTAATCAGTCATGCATTGTGTATGCTGAGCATCCTTCTTACTGTTGGGCCTGGCCATATTTCCCACAGTCGGAAATTTATTCACGTCCGCCTGCACCCCAGCAGCAAATAGTTTGTCTCTTTGATATGTTATTGGCTTCTAGAAGCCTGACAGTTTTTCCTATGCAGTTTTAATACATACTGATGAGTTTCCTGAACTATTATTACTCTCAAAAATCCTTGCAGTACTCCAAATGCATTTCATCTTAATTACCAGTTTTCAATATGTGGTCGCTGGACTACTAGAGGTTTTTCAGGGTTCCCAAAGGGCTTAGTGAGATTTCTTTTTTAAAAATTAATACGGCTTAGTAGTGAAAATGGTATTTTTAGCAGTGATAAAATAGTGAAATCTCTCTACAGAATTAAATTTATTTGACTGGATTAAGATCATGATAATTCACGCTGATGACCTAGTTAAATTAATACTTATTGAAATTGCTAGTCAAGAATTATGAATAGCACTGACTTTAAAATTTAATGCATTTACTAAATTATTATGCAAAAGCCTAAATTTCAGAGTCCAGTAAAAAGGGTAATTTAAGGGCTGCTTAAAGTTGATCAGGTTCAGATCACTGTTTTATACATGGCAATAACTATGATTATGAAGATATCATGATAATGCAATCAGCTATCATAGAGTACCTACTTTAATCATGTAATACACTGTCTTTTCAGACTTCTAACTTTTCCAAAATACTTAACACTGCTGCCTTTCATAGATACCAAAATTAGTTTAAAAAAAGAACTAACACACAGTTTCAACACTGGTTAGATTTATCTTTTTTTCTGTTTTTTGTTGGTAGTACAAAATGTTTATATTCCTTGTGTGGAGTTGGTACACATGCATAACACATCTTAATGTTTATTCCATTCCCTATCTGTCCCTCCCTCCCCCTCTCTCTGTCTCTTTATCCCCTTCCAATTTTGAAGAGTTTACCTAATTAAGTCAGCTTATGTGCTAGATTTTCTAATGATATAAGAAAGTCAAGCAGGCAATTGTCATTCTCTACAATGTACACTGAAATGCATAATATAAACAAATCAGTATTTTTGATCTATATCCACATGCCCTTCTGTATTATTTTAATTGTATTGAGCATCAAGCATATGAGAAAACTGCTTTCTGATCAACAGCATGGAAATGGAGCCACAGCCTCGTTACTTGTGGAGGGCAAGCTTGAGTGTAAGGCCCATAACTGGACAGTCACTATTCATGAAAGATTAACATACTCTTCCATTTCCCTAAATACAGTTGCATATCCCATCAGCCCAATCATCTTGTATTGTGTTACTCCAATACTCACCAAATGGGACATGTTGTCTCTTAACTTTCTTCTTTTTAATCCATACCTATCTGACTTCTGGAGTATTTGTATAGGTGTCTTTTGCCCTAAATCTTATTCTCCAGTAGGTTTTCAATCCTAATAAATGGAGTTTTAGGGATATTGATTTAATCTTGCTCACTGAACACATTATGATCTAGGAAGTGACTTCCATCATTTTCCTAACCACATTACAATTGCAGAGAATTCTTTTCTTTTGCATTTTTTCTATTTATTCTTCCATTAGTTTAGTTTTGAAGTTTTATTCCAATTTTTCCCATTTGACATCATCTCCTAATCAGCCTGTCAAATAATTCATAGTCTGTTAACAAGTTCCTAAGTGCTACTAGTTACACAAAAGAGGCCCTCTGTTACAGACGCATTTCACATTGAGATGCTATAAATAAGTTGTTGTGCAAGTAATTACTCCTTAATGTATGTGTTTTATAATTAGACTTGATAATCTGAACTGCTTTTTGGTAAAATCTGGGTCTAGTTTGGAGAAAATGAGCAAAAACTATCATCAAGGTGATGAAAGTTTATTTTACAAACCTCTCTGTGAAATATAGGAGTCTAAATAACACTGCTGACATTCAAAGTCCTCCTCCAAGGCAAAGATATTTTGCTTAGGTTTTAGGATCAAGCACTGGGGTTTGTTTTGGCTCTGCTTCACTGTTCTACATCCAAATTTTCAGCAGTTCCATCTCTATGAATTATAAACATTGAGCCCAGATGATAAGACAGGATTACACAAAATGTAGCAATGAAAACCCAATCATTCTTCATACCTAATGCAATGCTTTTTGCATAAAACATAGTTCATCAGGCTTGAACAAAAAAGGCAAAAAGACAAGAAAAATATCTATTCCAAAAAGTCTGATATTGGAAGACACACAAGAGGGCTGAGTCACGCAGGTCTCTGTGAGTCTTATGGAAAAGCATTGAGCCATATGACACATTGTGATTCTCTGTTGCACTAAGGCGCAGCTACCAGCAACAAAGTTTTTCCCTTGGAAGAAATAACCCTGACAGCCTGGATGACAGTGAATAGCTTACTTATAAGCCAGGCAAGAGCATCTACAGCAGCAGATATAAATTATTACTTCCCAGAAGACATTTGTGAAATATCTACTGTAACTCACAGCTTGACCACCTTGTGTCAAATATCCTGCCAGCAGGATCCAGTAGAAATCAGGTGAGTTGGGGGCCAGTCCTGGTCCTGCTATATGCTACTTACTTTTGTTTTAAAATTTGTTATATTAAAGAATAGGATATAAGTAGGTGATCTCCATGATCCTTTTATTGTATGATTCTAACAGCTCTGTAACATTCGTATATATATGATACTAAACTAAACCCTAGCTATTACAGGAGCAGTCCTTAACATGAAAATCCCAAACTGCAGATGTTTCATAAACTAATGAACAATGAGTTATAATAATATAAATTTTTACAGTGACTATTTTAGTCTACAAATTAATAAATAAAGTCATCTAATAATCTTAATATAATTTTTGGCAGTTACTCAAGCCAAGGTTTAATAAATTTTCTTCCAGTAGAGCAGAAGCAGATTGATTTGGAAGTTGGCAGGGTCTGTAATGTAGCTATCCTAGTCCATGAATCAAATGAATTCATAAGATCCCTCTGCTCATGTAAAAGATAATACATCCCTCCTAGTTACTATTAAAAAACATCTAAGGATCCTTAACTATGACATGCAATTCTTTGCAGTGTTATCAGCTTCTAAATAGAGATAGGTACACATTAAATAATAATCACATTTATTTTTTATTGCATCTTCTGTTCATGTGTGAGGTACTTCGAGTTGAAAATCTTCAACTCAAAAACATTTCGCTAAGACCCCTGAGATTTTCTACCCAAATTTACATCTTTATTAGTTTCAACCTCTCATTTTTTGATTTACACAATTTTTCAGTGTCCCATAAATCCTTAAATTCCTGGATCTTTATACATTTTAGTATGCATTGCCTTATATCCTGCTCATAATCTCTATCAGCCAAAGAATAGTTGTATATATTTAGCTTTGACAGTCACTTTAATAAGTCAAGGCCTTAATCACCCTCCATACTTTTTACCAGGTTGCTTCCATTTATCACTTCCTTAAGTTTTGAAGTCCAGACCTCAAATACAGCTGCAGAAGTTGAACTTTATGTTCCTGAGATTAAATGGAGAAAAACTGATAACTTCAGAAATGAAACTTGGATCAAATGTTCACTGCTTGAATCTCATTCCCTAGAATTGGGTATGAACAATATTTAGCTTTACCTCTTGAACATAAAACATCAAATTAAAAATAAAATTGCCTTTAAGTTAGCTTCATGATGAACCCATGATGAAAGAATATTGTAGAACAATGGTCACCAGGTGATGCTGAAAATATTCAAAGGCACATTTGGAAGTCACTGATACCTTCCTCCCAGTCCAAGTAGGTCCCAAAAGAGAGTTGACACAGAGTCTAGTTATTGTATTTATGGCCACCAATCATTTTTGATTACTCTTTTTTTAATTGGTAAAACCCCACATTATGAGGTCTATTTTCTCAAATCAGAATTCAGAAATCAAATATTCTGTTTTTCCTGGGGGAAAAGAAACAGAAAAAGAAAAATAGCTCTACCAATCAAGATCGACAAAAGATTTCTATTTGGAGGTAAACATTGTTGCAATAGGTTCTCCAGGCCTTAATTTGGCAATTGTAGATCTAGTTTTTGAGAAAAATTATAATAGAGTTAAATTCCTGATTCTTGGCAGCAATAGTGGAAAATAGCTGAGTTGCCAGCATTAGGTGATTATTGGTGGTAGTAAAAATGGTGCAATCTTTTTCAGATTGGGAATATTTTTCCTGGATCCTTAGCCATAAGTCAGCTTCATCCCTGACATTGATTTTAGGATCAACCTAAAATCCTTCAATAAGTAATAGCTCCACTTAGTAGCCCAAGCAGTTCCTGTGATTTGCAACTGAGATAATGGACCTAAAACCTGATCAATCTAAATAATTTTTAGTAGATAAAGAATAATGGAAATGTTGTTACTGTGAAAGAAGAAAACAAATTGTTTGAGCATGCGATAGCAGTTCTAATAAGTTCATAAAACTATCAGAAAAGCAGATTACAAGGCCCTTTACATAGTAGTTCACACTTTTGCTACCACGAATTAACCATTATACAAGAAGATGAACATCAAGCACAAAGCAGAATAACAAAAAGTAAATAACTGAATATTAAATACACTTTGTCCATGTTGCTATTAATCTTCCTTATATACATATAAGTACATGTTCTTACATATATATACATGTGCTTCTGTTTGCCTAGATAAGTCAGAAATACTAAATGAACTTATCTCCAAATCTCTGCTTTTGAAAAGACATTCTGAATTTTTTAAGAAATAATTTATTTTTATATATTATTTCATTTACATTAGTTTATACTTCTCAGTTAAGTAATCTTTTTAGTGCGTTTTATGTTTAATAGTTCATAAAAAGCTTGAGCTGACTGATAATTCAATTCATTCCACCTTGACAAGACAATTGATGAATATTTTTCTCAAACAATAGCTGACAAAATATACATCAGAAAAGATATGGACTTTGAAAAATAAACTGGCACCATTCGGTGCCTAGATCTATGCGCTTTGTTTTCAATAGTGTGTCTAAGATTGTTTGGGGCTTGAAGCAGCAAAACAAACAAGGTTAATTATCAGCTAATTCACAGTCAATAAAAGCTTGATTCTAAATATCAGTTTCCTACACTGTTTGAGGTCTTCCCTGAGTTGCTAAGACAAGTTTAAGATGTTCAGAAGTTTGGAGCAGACAAAATTTGCAATGAGAACTATCAGTACTAAAGCACATAAAGAAAGATCTACAGGAAACAAAGCTGACTTCCCCATGCAACAATTGCTGGAAAGTAAATACTGTGTGCATGTGTCCAGAGTAAAACCCCACAAAGCCCACAAAGGACCAGCAGGCTGTGAGCAGAGCAGTTCTCGGAGAAGTGCATATGAGATGCGTCTCAGTGCTAACAAGTGAGAACGGACAGCCCCTCTTGAGCACTCAGAATATTCAGTGCATCCAACTAAAAAGTCATGCCTCGCCAATGGGAGTCCACTAGCCTAGACCAAAGACCCCTCTAAATCTGTCCTAAGACTAAAATTATGCCTGAAAAGATAAATCTGATCCTGTAGTCACTGAATTTCAATAGTTACTAAGACCAGTAATTTTTACTAGTTAGCTTGCTAGGTCTGCTTCAACAAGGAACTGCAAGCTAATCTTGGTGGCTGTACAACAGAAATGAGTTGTTTCACAGCTTTGGAGTTTAGAATGTGAAGAGCAGGGTGCTGGCCCTCCTTGCAGGAGTTATAAGGAAAGGCTGTTCTCCAGGCCTCTCTACTGGACTCACAGATGCTCATCTTCATTTCCCATGGCGTCCCCTCTCTATGCCTATCCTGGGCCAAATGTCCCCCTTTCATAAGGACATGAACTATATTATATTAGTGGCCAACACTACTCCAGTATGAGCTCATTTTATGTAGTTATATTTATGGTGACTATATTTACAAATTAGGCTCATTCTGAAGAATTAGAATGTCAGCATGCAAATTGACAAGAAGAGACACAATGCTGCTGACAGTGTGCATAAAAGTGCACTTTCAAATATGCAAAATGCACAACTTTAGCAGAAAACCAAAACTGGCAGATGTAAAATAAATAGAAAAGTGTCATCAAGCACATCAATAGAAATGTAGCAGAAAATAACTGAGATGATTAAAGGAACAGAAAGAAAGGATTTAAAGAGTTGTAATAAATATGCTCCTAGGGCCAGGGATATAGCTCAGCGGCAAAAGCACCTACCTGGCAAGCTCAAGGTCCTGAGTTCAATTCCTGGTACAATAAATAAATAAATATACTCCTGAATTTAAAAGAATAATCTTGATGAAAAATCTAAACTACAAGTTGGTACTAAATAGAAATACTGCCAGGCGTGGTGGCATAAGCTTGCAATCCCAGGACTCAGGAGGCTGAGGAAGAAGGATCAGTTCAAGCTCAAGGCCAGCCTGGACTACATAGTCAGTTCAAAGCTAGCCTGAAATACATAGTGAGATTCTAAATAAATAAATATACAAATATATAAATAAATGTCTTTAATTGAAAAATAAATACACTTAATTAAAAACTCACTAAATGAGATCAATAGAAGACTACAGAAGATCAAAATACACAGACATAGCATCAGAATCTAAAATGAATCATAGACAAGAAAAGATAATGGGGGAAAAACTATGCACAGTGACTTGTGAAAGAAATGAAGTAATCTCAAGTACATACACCCAGTACCAGAGAAAAACCAAAAAAAAATTAAAAAAAAAAAAATAAAGTACATACAATTGGAAATACAAGAGCAGTGAGACAAATGGAAAGAAAACATTACTTTGAAAAGTCATAGCTGTGAGTTTTGCATATATGATAAAAACTATAACATGACAAACCCACAGCTCAGTGAATCAGAGCAAAATCACACAGAAGTTTATCATGAAGAACTTCTGAAAACCATTGATAAAGAAAAAACTTGAGAAAATCCAGTGGAGGTGAGGAGGATATTTATGCAGGGAATCAAATATAAGAATAACTACAGACTTTAAATCTGTACATATACAAATCAGAGGATAATAGAATGGTATGTACAGAGTATTAAATGAAGGGGTGAGAACCCCATTACTCACTATTTGATATATGTCAAAAATTTCTCTCAATAATTAAAGGAAAATTAAGTGCAATAGCTTGAGGGCTTATTACCAGAACACTTGCATGAGAAGAATTTTTTTTTAAGTCTGTTAGGCAAAAAATAATGTCAGACAATAGTTTGAATCTACATAATTAGATATAGCTATCCAAAAATAGTACACAGAAAAATACATATAGCATATTTTTTTCATTAACTTCCTTAAAAGATAACTAAGTAAAAAATAATAACTACTAAATAATAATTACTATTTACACATTTATAAATGTGAAAAAGTAAAATGAATGAAAGAAATGGGACAATTGAGAAGAGAGAATGGAATTGTAATATCTTAAGGCTCTTACACTATTAGAAAATGGTATTGTTATTTGTAGACAAGATAATGAAATAAATATTTTAAAAGGCACATGATTCAGTAGCTATCTCACCAAAAATGAACCCATCCTGCAAAAGTAAATAAAAATCACATATCACCTAAAACATATAACTAAACAAGGAGGGAAATCATAACTAGAAATTCAGGGGTCAATATATCTGAGGGTACTCATGTAGAAATTATGGTGAAAATATATAGACATAGAAGATATATACACATGGAAATGTCAAAATATAGCCTGAAAAAACAAGAACAATAAGATAAGCGGTGTAAAATTCAAATATGGTGACTGTTCTATCTAGTAAGAGAAAAATCAGTAGCTTCTACTAATATTTGTAAGTAAAAATACCTAAGTAAAACTTATAAGCTTATATTTTTCTTAGGTACCCAAGAAAAACTGAAAAAGTGTCAGCCTTTGAAGGGAATCAGGCTCACTCAAGAAAAAAATACATAGAGTCACAAAACAAGATAAAGCAGATAGCAGAAAAGTTTATAGAACACATTTAGAACAAAACCAAAGGAAATAAAATTGGATATCACTGATAATATACACTAATGTCAACCACCTAAAAAAGAATTAATTCAAAACTGAAAAATTATGTTACACATAGGGGAAAACAGCTCTCTAAAATTGGATATCAAAGTGATCCTAAAGCAGGGATATAGGGAGGAGCGAGAGAAGGCAAAAATCAAAGAGAAAGAGAAATAGTGCAAAACTTTGAAAGGGTGGTATGGGAAAACACAAGTATTACCTCGTGGAAAAGGGGGTGCTTACATTACAGTGCAGACGGTTATAATGTAACAAAACAGTTGCTATGCATCTTTATGAACCAATAACAAAATATCAAAATACACAATAAAACAAGCTGAATTTTAAAATAAACAAAAAGTCAGCTTATTATGAGATGTTTATTTTAGTATACCTCAGTCCAGGAAACATGATAAGAAGGTTGGATGAGAGGCATGCATATTTTGTGCATTATCTATTTATGATTGAGGAAAAGATAGGTGTGCATGCAGCATATAAACCAATATATGTGCCATAGAGAGACTTGAAAATAGAGAGCTTAGCTTTCTTATAGCACCCAAGAGTCATTTCATTTCCTAGGAGTTGGACACATCTGAGAAAATTTTCCAAAAATGTATGCATAGAAATATATGGAGCATATTATTTGACTATTTTTAAAAGTAAAAACCAAATAATAACAAAAGTAAAGAAAAAAAAAAACACCTCATTCAGTTGCCAATTTAAAAATCACATCAGGAACCAGGCACAAAAAGACACATCACATTCTCTGTCACGCTTGCAGAAGCTCGCAAGTTAATCGGGTAGAAGAACCTAATGCAATAGTGGTCCCAGAGCCTGGGAAGGTCAGAGAAGTGAGGGAAGAAGCTCCGTGAGGAGTAGAAAATACAGATTTGGAAAACATTTCTGATTTTTGTAGGATAGTAAAATAACTATGGGTTAAAACAGCCTAGAAGATACTCAAAGTGACTAGAAGACTATGAAATTTTCAACACATAAAAATGATTAGTGGTTGAAGTGTGGAAATGCTTATTATTCTGGTTTGCTTATTACATAATGTGAACATGTATTGAATTACCATGATGTACCTCGTAAGGATGCACAAGTACATTATTATGTCTCCATAACAAAAAGTTGTTTTTCTGTCCAGTGCCAGCAACTAAACCCAGGGCCTCATGCCGGGAGAGAGCTCTACACTGTACCCCAGGGTGCGAGAGAATTTTTTTTAAACACAACACATATTTAGTAAATAACAGTAATAAAAGCTGTACATGTCAAACACTAATGGAAATTTCTAAAACTGTTTTTCAAGAAAAATACCTAGTTTTAAGACAAATTATAGTAAAAATTAAAATGAGATGAATTATACATTCAACTCAAGAAATTAGGAAAAGACAGTGACTTAAAAGGAGAAAAAAAATTTTAAAATAATGTCAAGAAAATAGTTGGTATGATAATTAAATTAAAAATTAAGTCTTTGAAATAGCTACCTTATTGAATTTGATTAATTTTAAGTCTTGTGGTAGAATTTTGGGTTTCTTCTATACAGAGGATTATGTGTTCTGCATATAGTGATAAATTGACTTCTTCTTTTCCTATATACATCCTTTTATTTCTTTTCCTTGTCTAATTGCTCTTGCTAAAAGAGCATATCCCAGGCCTTTTTTATAAAGGCATTGATTCCATTGATGAGGGCATAGACTTCACAAACTACTTGGCTCTGAAGGCCTCACCAATTAATATTATTGCATTAAGGATTAAGTTTCAACATAAGAATTTTGGAAAGACAGAAACATTCAGATCATAGCATACCATATTGAACCATAATTCTGCATGACTTTTACAATAGAAGCAAGTATAAAATGAAATTAATCAAGTTAACATTCTCCAATTCTAGAATATACATTGCTAGCTTAAAAAAGGAAGAAAGAGATGAATTATTCTTAATTACTTCATATCAATTCAAGGTATACATTTTAGAGTTTTATGGGCATAGATCTCATTATCCTGAAAGATATTGATATTTAAACTCAACTTCCTTCTGCATTTGTAAGCACATATGATATATCCAGTGAGTGTACTCTACAGTTTTGTTATATTTTTATACTTAAGAACATCAACCACAAAATTAGATTTCAAATGTTTTCTCTAAGAAATACAGAACCTTCTGTATTTCTTATATTTCATAAGTTTTTTAACTCCGTCAGGTACCATTTCCTGTTGCAGAAAAAAATAGAGCTCATAGTGAATCGGCTGCTATATTTTAAAATCCACAGACTTTTAGCCATGTTTAAGGCAAACCACAGGTGCAGTTCCTCAGAATCCTCTCAATAGTAGAAATCAAGAAAATTAAAAGGAAGACTGACCGATAGAAGTTTACTGACAATCCTAATCCCAGAAGGATTTTGTAGTCCAGTGTATCACATTACATTATCCAAAAACCTATGTTTATTAGAGTTGTGCTGCATAGATTAAGCTAGACTAAAACTGTCCCACTTTTCTGAGAATGAAATGAAAATAAACTAGTGCCTTAAGTATAATGACTCTCAGGGCTGAGGGTTCAGCTGCACAGCGCCTACTTGGCAAGCTCAAGGTTGTGAGTTCGATTCCCGGTACAGGAAAAAAAGCAAAAAAAAAAAAAAAAAGTATAATTACTCTCCTTTGAATATGGCCAGGATTATTTCTATACAATTCGTGGCAACTATTATATGTTTAGCAAGTGTTCCACCTACTAAGATCTCACTACAAAAGTGAATCTTCAAGGATTTGAACTCTAATTCTCAATTTTTGGCCAGATTTCTGTAAATGCAACAGAGATCTTTGCAAATTACACAGTGCCTCTCTCAAATCTATTTTACCTAAAATGACTCTTTGTTTTAAAGTTTACGGTGCAAAATGACAACAGAAGTAAAGGAAAAGAAATATTATCATTCTAAAACATTTTCAGATATGTTTGCCGACCTTTTATTTTAGCAAAAGAATAACTCAAAAATCTTATATTTTAAAACCTAGATACTTACTATTTTCCAGAGATTTAGGGTTGCCTTTGTAAACACAAAAAGCAAGAAGAGGGCCGGGGATATAGCTCAGTGGCACGGGCGCCTGCCTGGCAAGCGCGAGGTCCTGAGTTTGATTCCTGATACCACAAAAAAAAAAAAAAAAAGCAAGAAGAGCTAATTAATGATCTTCAACCACAAAACTAGATGTCAGGGCCACAGGTAAACCCCAAGAGTGACCGATGTTGTCAGGGGAAGTAGTATCAGGACCTTTTCCCAGAAATGCATAACCAAAATAATCAGAGAAAGTACATATGCTTAATCAAATATTTTCACATTGGGGAATTTTCTGAGTACATCAGACACAGCACATTAGCTATGAGTTCTCCAATTGTACAGAGTGATACAATTATGTGAGATGCCTCTCTTTGGGGTGACAGGAGAACCTGCGGTTATGATCTTCAGATTAATTTGCATTTAAAATCCAAGCAACTAGAAGAAGTGGCTGCTTGATGCACATTTAGGAAAATGTCTTCTTCTTTAGGGGATCAAGTATCTGGAAGAATGGATTTCTGTATCAGTCAAGGTCTTGTCTGGAGAGAGAAATGACTATAATTGTTTCAGCAGAGAATATAATATGAACAATCTTCAGCAAGGTACTAAAAAACAGAAAATGCACAACTATTGCCAATAATAACAGTAATGCAAGGTGCTGAGCCATGACAAAATAGTAACAATTGGAGGAAGTAACAACTGCAGGAACTCTAAGGGTGAGGGAATGAACGAGAGGGCTGAGGACTAGACTTATTCCTGAGACAGAGGTGTGGTTATTACATGTACTGCTGTGGATGCGCTCCGTGGAGCCGGGCCTTAGACCACTAAGAAAAGCATCACTCACCTGCTACTGAGAATTCTCCAGGCTTACAGCAAGTTCTGGCAAGTAGAAGAAACCACACCTGGAAACAGAATGCTGCTACTGCTACTACTTAGAAGTATTATTGTTGCCAAAATTAAGGACCAATAATATGATGACACAGAAAAAGGAATAAAAACAAAAGTAGCAAGTCCCTTACCACTCCAAACCTGCAGTCTCACCATATTGGATCCTGATCACAAAGACTGAGACAAATGAGGTAGCAAAATAGGGATGTGATACTTTGAAAAGTACAAGCTCAAGAGTGACAAAACAGTGGAACTGAGAGACAAACGCTCAAAAACTTCCCCATGTGACTATTCAAGATTAAAGCCCTTTTATGCAATGTTGTATACTATTCAATACTAGCAAAATATTTGCATTTATGTTAAACTCACATTTCCCCAAAATAAAGAGAAGGAAAACCCCAGTAGTTTTGGGAATAGTACTTATTCCTGCTCAAATTCAATCATAGTCCAATGCTTGTATAAAATAATGAGAGAAGGAAAAACAAATTAATTAACTTTATTTGCCAATGTGTGGTGTTTTTTAGTTTTTCTATCTCTTATCAACTTCTAAATTTTATTTAATAGTCAAATAATGAAGACCACGTTTTTCAATTCTTGATATTTTAAAATTCTGTGTTTGTAATCTCCATTATAGTCATTTAAAAGTACTCATGAGGTACCTGAAAGAGGGCATACTCATTATTTATATAAAGTTCAACACTGTGTGATGATTATGCATGTTGACACATGTACGGGCACACACGTACAAATGCATAACACAAAAATAGTAAAAGTGATGATCTGTGGGCTATATGTATGCAAATTAATATTTATGTATTATTAAATCAACTAAAATATAAAAGTATAATCAAATATTTGTATGTGTATTGAATTTAGATAGATCTATTTATACCATTAAGGTCCTCCATGTCTCCCTTTGTTTCTCACCTAGGCTAAGGGATATAAGTTAAAATCTCTTCATGCAATGGTCTATTTATGTTGTGACCTCCCTATGTCGAGTGTAGATGGAATCTCCACTTAAAATTTGGTTCAGAGCAAAACTAGAGATATCACACATGTGCCACAAGGGTATGAAAAAGGTTATTCTTCATATAAGCATTCTTTGAGATCAGGTCAGAGTCCCAAAGCAACCTGGGAGAAACGCAAGTGAGGACCCCGACCTTGTTTCTTACAGTGATTAGGGGCCTGACTGGGCAAGATATCCCAAAAACATGAGTAAAGGTTTTCATAGATTAAGCAAAGGGGACTCAAGAAGTTTACCTGCTTGGCTTGCACAGATTCAGGGTAAAGATTAATAGGATCTTCCAGGACATTAAAGCTGACAGGACTCAAATTTCAAAACTGTGGCCAATTGATTGCAGTGTCTAATTGAATAAGCTGTTGTTTTTGCTATATTAATAGTGTATTATTTGGTGTATCAAGAGTCAATAGAGGGCCTGGGGATTTAGCGCAGCGGCACAGCTCCTCCCTGGCAAGCGCAAGGTCTTGAGTTCGATTTCCGGTACCGGAGAAAAACCAAAAAAAAAAAAGAGTCAGTATAATCAAATGTGGGCTTTCCATTGAGGTTTTTGTCAGTTAAAAGTGTCCCACTATCTTATGATCAATAATTTTTACCCAGCAGTTCAACCTTCTCCTGCACTAATGTGTAATCTGACTTTGGCTTTTCTTTCCTCTGGCTTACTTTGTTTTCTCTAATACTTTTATTCTGGTACTTGTGAAGCACATTGATTTAGAGTTTAGAAAGCTGTTTGATTCAGTGTTAAATTTAACTACTACTAATAATCTAACATTTCCAGCTGAATTTATTTATGTATATATTATAAAGCATTTTGTCTTCTGTTATACATATTTTATATAAAGGTTTTTCATGTGATTATGTGAATGTGGATTCATGTAGAAATAGTTTAATTGTAGATACAAGCTAGTTGAGATGATGCCACAGTGAATTAGGGTAGACGCTAAATTCAGAATGACCCTTGTCCTTAAAAAGTATGGGAGGAAGCTGGTTTTTACTGTGTACACTATCTCTGAGAAATTATTTCCGATTTGATTTTTTCTAGAGCCTCACTCGATTGCTTTGTTGTTACCACTTCAGAGAGGCCAGGTGGGTGGCTTTTGGGTTGTCCCACCTCGTTGCCCTTTGGGTTTGCCTTTGGTGAACTGGAAGTCTGGGTTTGCATTTTTCTGTCTTCTCATTTTTTCTTGTTGTAGTTTAATTCCTGGAGTGATGCTTGTAAATTGCCTGTGGTGGGTTGCTTTATTGCTAGTATTCAGAACCTTTAGGAAATGACTATTTCTCCAAGGTATCTGCCAGTTTTAACTGGTTTGAGAGTTTTATATCTGTTGCAGGAACCTATATCCTCAATTTGTTGGGGATGAGAAGTTGCTGCCTGTTAGCCCAGCTCTTGGTTCTTTGGCACTGTGACACAGTATTTTCTATGACTCTTAGTCAATCTCCATCTTGAAATACCAGGAAAAATAGCTGTTTAGAACAATTACATCACTTTAGGCTAAAGTGGTACCATCAACATTAACAGTAGCAACAATCACAACCTATCAGCTAGTGTAATCCTTCACATCCACTGCTCCCCTCCACTACTGTGTCTCTCTTTGGAGGACTCTGGAGTCACCAGTAGTCACCATGTGTCTGTAGATTTGAATCATTCCTCTTGTATAGAGAGTTCTGTCTCAGGGAGAAGGTTCTACCAGCTACCTCCTTCTTAGTTGAAGTTTCTCACTACCCTCACTCTTGTCTTCCTTACATTGCTTTATTCCAGTGTCTGGACAACAACACTCATAGAGGCTCTTTCTCTGCTGTTTACCGGTCTGCCATCTTGGTGCTTCCCTCCAAAATTACTTTCTTTGAGAACACAGCTTGGACAGTTTGTTTTCATACAAAATTACTATACTGGTCCTTTTCGTTCTATCTGGTTTTTTCTGAGATGAATTATTGATTGGATTCCTAAGTCACATTCCTGAATTCTTTAGCAGAAAACTTTCCATCCATACCGATGACACTTTTTCTCCCAGAGCATGCTTGGCTAGAGTATACCAGAAGTACTATTGAGCACTTCTTGAAAATGGGCTTCCAGAAGTTTTATGACTTTTCTTGCTCTTGAATTTCATCATCAAGCTCTGACTAATGTACTACATCACAGAGGCTGCAGTCATCACAATTTTTCTCTTGGAAGAACATGTAACTGAAGATAATTTAACATTTAAAGTCAAGACTTGTCTCTGGTTATCCAACACTGCATTTTTTCCTTCCCTACTAATGCTTCATGACAGCAGCACTTTAAGGTACATTTCTCATTCCTTCTGTCCGAGGAGTCTGCAGAAGTGTCCAGCATTTGTGCTTTAAAGATGGATTGTGTAGCAATTACAAGTCTTTTCAAGCCACATCTCACTGTTGTTTTGAGTCATTTGTTGATTGGTTGGTTGACAGCATCAGATATCTTTAGGCAATAGGTCACATTAAGTAATATATCCATGAAAAATATTAACTTTATTGCCTTAGAACTTGAATATTATGTCTGTATTTTGCATTCTGAAGTCACAATTTCCCTCATATCATTGCTACATTGATTTGACAGTGTGCCAGTGTTTAATAACACTACATAATGAAGTAATTAAGATTTTTTATTCTTTATATTGTGGTGTAGATCTAAAATGTTCCTCAAGTCTCATTTGTTCAGAAGTGGAACTTTGCAAGGTGAATGAATCATGGAGTGCTATGCTCATCAATGGATTAATCCAGGGGTGAGTACAGTAGTTGAATGTGCTGTTTGAAAGTGATGCTTCGTTGGAGGTGTGTCACTGGTTGATGATCTGGAAGAGTGTATTCTTCCTTTCTTCTTCCTTTCTCTCAACATTTTGGCTGTGATTAGATAAGGAATTTTTCACGGACTTGGCCTTCCACCATGAGATTTGTGCCTTGGAGCCAGCCAACCATGAACTGAACCCTCTGAAACAAGAAGCCAAAAATAATCTTCTCCTTTTAAATTGCAGGTGTTTTGAATTTTGTCTCAGACACAGGAAAGTGACTAATATATTCAGGTGATATATATTTATTTGTATTGGTCGCCAATCAGCCTAGGGTTCCTTTGCTCAGTTTAGATGATGTTAAGGTTTGGGGCATATTTTTGCAAGGGAAAACAAGGTAATACAGGACACATATTTTATAAGATTATTTATAACAGTCACCCAAAAAATCATATATAAGACAGTGCAGGAAATTTGTCCACACACTAAGACCAAGGAATCCAGCTGAGGGCCTGGATCCCACGGAAATGTCTTGCATGAGTCTATCTGAAGACCTAGAGCTCATAACAATGCCTCCCACGAATCCACCTGGAGGCCCAGAGCCCATAACAATATCTCATGCAGGCCTGTTTCATGGATCTGCTCTGTGAAGGCCCAAAGGTCAGTGGTGGAATATAGGAAGTCTGTGCCAGTGGGGTAAAGAATCTGTGCGAGCAGGCTGAGGGATCTGCACTGGAGCCAGGAAGCAATGATTACAGTAATAACCAGAGCTCCCCCAGAAGATAGCTGAGTTTCCATCAGAAAAGCCAATGCAGCAAGTTTTTTCAGGAAACTGACCTGTGCACTTTCCTCCCCTCCAGATCCAGAAAGTGATGCTTAGAGTGAGGACCAGAGCTCCCCAAAAGTGAACCAAAGCTATTCTCAGTGCCAACAAAGCCCTGAGCTCCTTGGAGGATGTAAACAACCAAGTTCACCAGGAAAGCCAGCATGATGAGCGCCTCCAAAACAACCAACAGCTCCTTACAGCTTCCACCAGCTCTCAACAACCTCTCAGCTTCCAAAAGCCTTTCTTCTTCTTCTCCAGTTCCGCCTCTTATGCTGCTGGCAACAATCCCCAGGAGGGCCTCCCACACCTAGCACCATGCTTGCTCAGTTCAGCTGGGGGTTATAAGTTGACCACCAGTTGTCAATGAACTACAGATGGAAATCATGAATTGACAAAGTGTAGCTCTGCTAGTAGCCCTGATGTTACCAGATGCCACACCAGGTAATGCTTAATGTCAAAAGTTGACAGCTAGCTGTTAGTCACTGCTGGCTATCAGTGTCCAATCCCAGCTTGTGCTGGACACTGTAGATCCACTCTGACTCTATAGGGCACCAGGTCTCTGCCACTGGTCTTTGTTGGCTGTTGGTTTCCAATGATCTTTGGAGTTAACAGCTCTGTGTCTTTATTTACTCTGTCCACACTACTCAGGACAAAAATCCTAGGTAGATTTATTGGACTTTTGGAGCCTACACTATCCAAAAATAAATCAGGAGCAGGTTTACTGGAATGTCAGTGAGTCTTTATTATAACAGGGCTTGTACTGCAGAAAAAGAGAGCTAATACACGGGAAGGAGCCCTCCTAAACCAAAAGCCTAGAAGTTCCTGGAAAGAGTGACTTAGACCTGTTTTAGTGAGGGTGAGGCCTGAAACCAGGGAACATTCTGGAAGGCTTCATGGGAATGCCTGGTATGCAAGTAAGGGGCCTAGAATCCTTCCTGATCTTAGCCATTCTAGAGTGACCTCTCTGTTCCCAAAAATGCAGCAGAATCTTCTGAAGTGCAGGAGTGGGGGAGGTGCACCACACTGCCAGCCTGGATCCACTCATGTTAAAGTGGATAATCGTAGCTTGATAGCTAGGTGGGGCACTGAAGCAAACTATCACAATCAACTGGGGTGCAGGGGGGAAAGGGGAAGTTAGGAGGAGCAGCACCCTGGTCACCAGCCAAGTCACATACCACCACCACCACCATCACTTCGCTGGCACAGGGAAAACTGAGAGTCAGGAAATTCTCTGTCTGAGACTGAGGTATGAGTTTTCATCTGGAAATTCATCAACTCTATTACTTTCTGTTAATGTTTATCAATTTGTATTGTTTTTAAATTTACATATTTTGTGACAATACAATGCAATGTTAATTATTGCTCTCAGTCTTTCTGGAACATAAAGTGTTTTATCTTCCCAACTAATGCATCAGTTTTGTAGCTTGCAAAAATCTTCATAGACTCAAAAAATATTATTATTTTATGCAATTCATTCACCTACAGACATTATCTTTGTTTCATACCAGTATGAATTATATATTTATCCTTTCATTACTGTCAAACTCAGAAGTAAAAAATTGTTTATGATTGCCTTGTAATTATTTTTTCTGCAGAAATTTGTGCATCATACAGTATAGTTTACTTAACAAATATAGACTCTGTTCATTTTTATTTATTATTTCTTGCACATCAGTGTTTTCATGAAGATAATTGAATGTTTACCTGATAAACATGCTAGTAACTATAATTAATGCCTTCAACTTGTATTTATTTTGAAATATCCTTGTTTAATATTTATCTCTATAATAGTTTCATTGTATTAGCCTTCACAAACATTAAAATTCACCGTTTTAAAGAGTACAACTCAATGGCTTTTAATATTGGAGTTGTGCAGTGATTGCCTCTCTAATGTGAGAATATTTCCATCACTTCTAGCAGGAGGCCATTCATATGCATCCCCTATTATCCCCTACTCATAGTCCTTACAATTCACAAATCTACTTTCTGTCTCTGTGGATTTGCCTATTCTGGCATTTCATATAAATGCAATCATATATATTGTGGCCTTTTGTGTCTGCTTTTTTCACTCTGCATAATATTTCCAAGGATCATTTCTGATCAGTGTTATAGCATCTATCAATATATTATTTCTCCTTGTAGCACACAAAATTCCATTTTATTCAACAATTCTTCAGTTGATGAGCTTTTGGGATACTATCATTTTTGATAGTTATTAATTGCCATTATGAATGTCTGTGTTCAAGGTTATGCGTAAATATATCCTTTCAGTTTTTGTAGGTGTATGCCAGAGACAAATTAGTAAGCTATATGGTAACACTACATTTTATTTTTGAGAAATTGTCAAACTGTCTTCCAAGTTATTCCATGTACAAAGCCTTCACCAATTTATGTGTTCAATTCCTCCATATCTTCACTAACATTTGCTATTCTGAGTTGGTTTATTTTAGCCATTTTATTGAATATAAAGTGGTATTTCATTGTAGTTTTAATTAGCATTCTTGTATGAACTAATGTTTTCATGTGTTTATGACCCTTTTTAATGTAATCTGTGGAAAAACATCTTCTCAAATCCTTTGATCATTATTAAATATGATTATCTTTCTCTTCTTGAGTTGTAAGAGATATCTATATATTCTAGATACATCCCCTTATATATGATTTGCAAATATTTTCTTCAAGAATAATTTCTTGATGATAATACATACATAT
>NW_004955483.1:3002815-3063916 GCF_000276665.1 Chinchilla lanigera | reverse complement strand
TTGCGCTTGCCAAAAATTCTTAGTTTTGATCAAATCCAATGCATCTACATGTTGCTTTGTTATTTATACTTCAGTAGTACATCAGTGAAACCACTACCAACTAGAAGGTCATAAACATTTTTTTACTGTTACAGCAATTGGAAGATGACTAAGTTATTTTTTTATTCTATGAATATTGCAGTTTTAACCCTTTAATTTAGATCTATGGTTCATTTTCAGTTAGTGTCTGCATATGATCTAACATAGGTGCTCTATGTGTCTACATGCTTAACTCAGCCTTCTTTATTCAAAGATTATTGTTTTGTCCATTCTATTGTGTTGGAATCCTTGACACAAATTAACTGACTATACCTGCAAATGTGTACTTCTGTATTCTCAGTGATGTTCCATTAATTTATATCTATACATATGCCACTATCACAAGATATTTACTACTGTAGCTTTGTAAGAGTAACATTCTTGGTTCAAAACCAAGAATTCTCCAACTTATTCCTTTCAGTAGTGTCTTGGCTGTTCTGGATCTTTTGCATTTCCAAATGACTTTTTAGCTAAATAAAAAAAAGAGAAACTTTGGTAGAGATGTGTTGAATCTATACATAATTTCAGTAGTACAGTTATTCCAATACTTTTAATTTCTCAATCCATAAGTGTGGTTAGTATATTTTCCCATTTGTTTTGTTCTTTAGTTTCTTTCAGCCATGTTTTCTCATTTTTAATGTATGAATGTTTTATTTCTTTAGTTAAGTATAGATAAGTTTATTTATACTTTTATATTTTAATATTATTGTGGATGTAATTTTTCTTAATTTTATTTCCATATGTTTTTATAATTCAAGGAAATATAATAACTTATCTTACATTGATTCATATACCTTTCATGAAATTAGTCATAGTTCTAATAGGTTATTTTGTGGATATTTAGAATTTTCTGCACATAATGTTATACAAGTTGTAATCAGAAAGCATGATAAAGATTTAAATTATTAAAATATCATTAGAGTAAAACACACATTGCCATTAATCCCCTCCGACTTTGATCACAATTATCCCATTGCTCTCAACATTTTCTAGGGGCTGGGGATATAGCTCAGCAGCACAAGTGCCTGCCTCGCAAGCACAAGGTCCTGAGTTTGATTCCCGGTACCTAAAAAAAAAAATTCAACATTTTCTGAAGCAATTCTGGAAGTACCCTGTGAGTGTCTTTGTGAAGTATGATCAAAAATACAGTGAATGCTGTGAATGCCAAGGGTCGTCTAATGAGAAGTAACTTTCTCAAAAACCGTGTGGTATGTAGTCATCTACTCTATTCACTGGATCTGGCACCATGTGATGTCTGTCTCTTCCCTAAAGTCAAATAATCATGAAGAGTAAACATGTTGCATTAATGTAGGATATTGAGGCAGTCACGATAGTGCTAAAGACACTTATAAAAGAGGACTTTGAGAACTGTTTCCGAAAGTGAAAGAATAACGGAATTAATATTTGAAGATAAAGTTTTACTTTTTCCTTTCTAAACTGAACGTCTGTTATTTCTTTTTCTGCTTAATTTCTATAGATTACACCTCCAGCCCAGCATAGTGGTGCACACCTGTAATCCCAGCACTTGGGAGGCTGAGGCAGGAGGATCTTTGCGAATTCGAGGCCAGCCTGGGCTACAAAGTGAGTTCCAGTCCAGCCTGAACTGCATAACAAGACCCCGTCTCAAAAAAAAAAAAAAAAAAAAAAAAACCACCTCCAATACAATATCAACTAGATTTGTGAAAATGAATTTGTAGTTTTGTATTATATGTCTTTCATGTTTTTCTCTTTCTACTTTCTGTACTGCTATATTTTACATTAAATTGACTTTATTATATCATTTTAATTTTCTTACTGTATCTTTTTCTATATTTTTGAACTATTTTTAGTGGTCTTCCTGGTGATTTCAATTAGCACCTTAAGTGTTCTGGTCTGGATTACAGCTAAGCTAATTTCATCATCCAAACATTTGTCACTTAATGCCAAGGATTCATGGTGAGAAGACAGTAGTTAGGTGATTTTGTCATTAGGTGAACATCCCAGAGTATGGTTATACAAACTAAGACATCTGCATGTCCATGGGCAATACAGTCTTACCAGGTGATCATCATATATGTGGTCCGTGGTTGACTGATATGTTGTTACGTGGTACATGATATATAAAAACACTGTACCACAATATTGCTCCCTCTGTTCCCCCATCCTTAGTGTTATTATTAACCTATAGGTTAGAGTTTTTGTGTACTATAAGCATATCAACACAGATTTTAAAATGGTTGCTCTGTACAATTGTCTTAAATAAGAATTAAAAAGCAAAGAAGCTTGTAGAATATCTTTTATATGTATGTTTTTAATTACCTTTTGTCATACTCTTTCTTTTTAGATGTGCATTGCACTTACTGTTTACTGTTCTTTTGTTTCAGCCTGGAGGATTATTTTTCTTATTTTGTACATGCAAGCTTTCTAGCAACAAATTCTGTCAACCTTTGTTTATCTGGGAAAGACATGTCTCCTTTGTTTTATGAGAGTGAGTTTGTTGAATTAGAATTTGGGTCCAATAGCCTGTTCCATTCAACACTGTGAATCTGTCATCCCACTGAATCCTGCCCCTGTGCTTGACCGTTAATCCCAGGAAGACCCTTTGTACATGATGAATTGCTTTTCTCCTACTGCATTTAGACCCTGCCTTTGACTTTGACATTTTGGATATGATGTGTCTGCATATGAATCTATTTGAGTGTTTTTCTGTCAAAGTCCATCGATCTTGAGTGCACAGACTAACATTTTTTAATTAAATGTGAAAATTTGGGGCTATTATTTTGCAAACATTTCCCCTTTCACTCACTCCTCTAGTGAGCACATTATATTTTCCTTCATCCCTTTTACTTTTGTTCCTCAAACTGGAAAATTCTTACTGATACATCTTCAAGCCCATTGGTTTATTCTCATGCTTGTTCAAACTTTCCGTTTAAACTTTCCTGTAAATATTTTATTTGCAACTGTGTTTTTTCAGCAGTAGAATTTATATTTGATTATTTTTAAAATTTGACACTTTATATTTGTTGAAGCATCATTCTCACATTTTCTTTTAGTTTATTAGGTCTGATTTCCTCCAGTTCTTTGAACAGACTCATACTAAATTATTTAAAGTATTTGTCTGGTTAGTCCAATGCCTGTGCTCCCTCAGGGAAAGTTTGTGTTGACTGTTCTCCACCCTGTTTATTTCTGTTTCTTTTTGCACCTCATTTTTCTTGTTACTGAAAACTGTACATTTTAAATAACATAATATGCAGGCTTTGGTGAGTAGAATTCCCTCTTGCCCAACATTCGTTAGTAGTGGTGCTTTGCTGAGGTATTGATGTTCGTTTGCTGGATGACTTATTTCTACATTCTTTGTCAGATATAGTCACTAAAGTGTTTCTTCAATTAGATTAGCACTTAATGTTTGGACAGAGAACTTTTTAAATGCTTTAAATGAGTAGGTCATGTTGTCTTCTGAATTTTCCATCCACCTATTTCTTTCTAGCATATTCCAGAAATTTTCTTAAACTTTGCTTTCTTTTTATAAACGATCCCTTAAGCCGTGTCTAATCTATTATTAAGACCATTCATTGTTCTTTTATTTTCTAATATTTTACATTTAAATTGTAGAATTTTGATATATTTATTTAAATATATTTTATTCTTTAGCTATTATTACCCTATTATATCTCTTAATCTCATCTTTTCTCTAGCCCCTAGGAGGCTACTAAAACTGTTCTATATTTGTGGCATCCAAATACCTTCCCCAAAATTAGTAAATATTTCCAGTAAAAATATACCCCAACTACAGTATTAGAATGCTAGGGTTTCTTTTGCACTTTGACTTTGTATCTCATATTTATTTAGAACAATAACATTTTAATCTCCAATAATTATACTTCAGGACATCTCTCCTAAGGAAATAATGTGAACATGGACGTATTTGTACATGAGCTGTCTAAAGTAGATGAATTTATAATAGAAACCGTTTGGAAAGTGCTTAATATGCATGAATTTCTTGGAATAGCATGCTGGCATTGTTAATGATATTTTCAAATACTTTTTATAACACAATAAAGTGCTCACAATTTAAGATTAAATGAAATTTCAGGATAACTATCCTTTTATAATTACTTCCTAAAATAAAATATTAAATTAAATTTCAGGATAAATATGGTTTATATGATCACTTTTTAAAATTAAATTATTTCCCCAGAACACATTACAGAAGAAGAAAATATCTTCGAAAATGTGACAATAGGAATGATTTTAATTTTCTGTAAACTTTTGTAAAACTTTCATCCTACAAATTTACTAAAAAACCAAACGTATTTCAAATGAAAAAGTGCATTGGAAAGGAAAGCTGTTCAGGTTTTGTACATTTAGGGAAAAAACTCTCCTCACACTTATCTCTCCACACAGTTGGGATGATCTTTTCCTTTATTCTCTCCTCTGCTGCTGACATATTTGTTTTCAGAGCTGTCAGAGTGTCACAATATTTTCTTTAAGGAGGTTGACTCTGATATATCTTATATTATTTCATAACTCCAAAAACAACCAACAGGGATGAGTACATGATGAATATTTAAGCTCCTGGAAAAGCTGCAAGAACCTTGTCTTCTGGGTCATGACAAGTGACAGCCTGTGCAGTATTCTAATGAAAGTGATGACAAGTGTCTGGAGTACTCTCAGCATAGACTCAGTCTTCTGACATGATTTGCATATATCAGTGGTATCCGAATATGAGTTTAGCCCAGAATTATTACATACCAGAGTAGGATAATGGAATAATAATTGAGACCAGCTGGGTTTAAAAGTTTATATCTGGATAACATCTGTGAATGCTGTTGTCATTCGCTTCTACTCTATTCTGGTATTTTAGCGAAACATACCTTATTATCATTATCTTTCATATAGAAATGATTTTCTTTGTTCATTGCACTAAAATCTGATGACCTTTTGTTGGCACACCTAATACTGTAATCAGTCCTCTATGAATAGATCTGGCTTACTTTAAACATGCTAATATTTTTGAACTTTTTAAGTGGGAAGATAATTAGTTTTAGCAGTTCTACCTTATATCTCACAAATAATCAGAAAAGATTGATCTGTATACGAGCCAGAAAATACAATTCCACAGGTTGCAGCAGGGAGACATTATGTGCAAATCAGACAGCATAAAAGTTCTGCTCATACTGAATATGTATGAGCAGCTTTAAAGACTACAAATGAAGACTTGGGAAGGCATTATTACAGAAGTGAACATTCTGCAATTTGGAGACAAGATGGTGTATTTAACAAGCTATGCAAGGAAAAAAATAAGTAGCACGTTAAGTAAAAGTATTTCTTTGGCTAATTATGTTTTGTTTACTTTTGAAAAGAAACCTAAGACCAACAGAGCAAGGTCTGTTGCAGAAGAAATATTTGAGTGTAAAGTGTCTTCCTGATGAGCTGGGTTCAAGAACAGCTATGGCAGACACTGATCCCAGAGAGACAGATTCAGCCAATGTGCAGTGTTAGCAAATACCAGTTATGGGAACTGCTAGAAGTTAGGTAGGTTATGGATAGGTTTGTGAGACCTGTTCATTCACATAGTCCTCAGCAACAGAAAAATGGAGCATTAGATTCAATACTTTGGATGAATGTCTGGCGGTTGTTAGACTCTGCCAGAACTAGGTTCAGAGTTGATTTCAACCACAAGAAAAAATGTGAGGTATCAGATCAGGTAAATTCTTCTATAAAGTGGAAATGGAGGCTAGATTGTTCTCTTAGATGTAATGCACAATGCAAGCAAAAGAAGGGGTTGAGGGGGAAATGTATAACTTTATCCGAGAGCATATGTGGACAGCAAGGGGTCATCAGTGACACAAGCCATCTGGTTTATTGCCGTTAGACCCATTGCACATTTATGAGTGATAGTTCGCATATTAAGAAAAAATATTAGATTTTTGGAAGTGAGGACAAAGATAAAGTGAATTTAGCAAATTTACAAGCAATTGTTTCTTGAATCAGGTCAAAGAAGTAGAAGGAAAATTACTGTCACTTTACTTTCATATTTTCTTCTGTTATATACATTCAAGACATAACACTTGCTGGGTCCTGACATGGGTTTAATGTGGGTGGAGGTAAAAATTATGACTCTGTTAACTGGGAAGCAGTTGGAAAACCACTTTTCATGGAAATTAAAGCTTTGTCCCCATTTATCTATTCAAAGATTTACCTATCAAAACTTTTCATATTTTCTGTGACACCACCTCTTCATCGTTGGAAATGGTGGGAGAAGTATGTCGTGAAGAAAAAGGAGCTTACACTTTCCAACTAGACCAATTTATTCTTCAGGTAACACCATTAATAGAAGAGTGTTGTTTTTATCTGATCTCTGGAATCAAAAGGTCCAAGACCCAACAGAGCCCTCACCATCATGACATTCAAAAGATTTTTATTCTTCTCTCTAGAATTTGGAACCTTTCTAATTTTTCTATTTTCTCGAAAAGTAACAGGCCCTTTAGAGGAGAGCAGTAAGGCTTTTACAAAAATCAATGATTCAAGTTTCTGCCTGGCCACTTGAATTTCAGATGCACCAAATCTTAAAGATGTGGACTACACAACTTGATGAAATGATTCACTTTACACTAAGGAAACTAGATCGCTGCTATATACACTGGAGGAAAATGCTGTAATAGAAGGAATTTTACATCAAAGAGTAGAAGTTACTAGGAAATTACAAGTCCTCCTCCTTCCCAAAATCAAAAAACAAGCATGTTTCCTGAGGATTCAGTCCCTTCCAAAATGAAGTCTGGGTCTTTGGTTGAGGCAAAAGAAAACAAAAAGTTGAGGTCTTTGGTTGAGGCAAAAGAAAACAAAATGAATAGTGGAAGAAGGAAATCATAGCCATATTCCAGGGCCTCATGATCAGACCTAGAAAGGAGGCTGCCACAGCTACGTGTAGTGCATCCTTTGCTTCCTCGTACAAATACAAACCCAAATAATATGCATTATCAGTAACCTCCTGACATTCCAATGATTTGATGACACACTGTATTGTTCAACATTTAGTGTTCCTCTGATTATTCTCCATTATAAATACTTCTCCTCAAACACATATGTGTATAAATATGGCCATATTCACAGTTAATTACTTAGGATTTGAGTCAAATTTTTAATCATTGGACATAAGAATACATATTCTATATTATATTTCAAACATTTTTAATGTCTCAAAATTCACACTCACTCAGGACTAATTCCACCTTTATCAACATTGAATCCTATGTTTATCTATACCACACACATGAAATATGCAGGTATAAGTACATATAATTTTCATAAGCAAAAAGCTGTGTTTTACTGTTGTATTAATTAATGTGTAATTTTACAGACCAAAATTTACAAGTGAGTATCTGTTTCCATCTCCTGGGAACTCGTAGTGATAGTTTCAGTGTTGGAATAATTGTAAGAGATTTTTTTTATATTTTATTGTTATAAACTCTTTCTTATTAAGGTTTATTGCAAATAAATTCCCAGTATATTTGCCATATGTTTTTTGACATTTGATTTATAAATGCTTTTGTATTAAGTAGTTAACCCTTTATCTTTCCTTTTGAAATTTACATTTTTCTGAATCCAAAAGTAGTATACTGAGTGCTCTAACAATACCTAATAGAGCTGTGCAAGCCCACAAAAAAAAAGACAGTAGTTTTTATACTGTTTCATGACATTTATCCTTCTGCCATGCTATCCTTATACATGTACATCTTGTCTTCATTAGTAACCTAAAAGTCCTTGAGGACAGAGCTTCTGATTTATTCATTTCTAAATATCCTCAAAATATACAGAAAGAACTCAATAAATATTGTGTTAAGTGAGAAATATGAATTAATAAACATACTTTACCAGCTTTACAAAAGATATTCAGAAGGGCCCAAGGCATTGCACATTTATTAATTCTAATATATTCTTTTTGCTTGTTTACACTTGATAAAAAAATTCTGTTTTATGTGAATATCACATAAAAGTAATTTTAAACTAAGAAGTGACATTACACCCATTCATTATAAACATAAATTTAATCAACAAGAAAGTTTCTTGCAAAACATGTATGCTGTAATTTATCATCTCATGAATTTTTCTTCTACTTATTTATTTACAATATGCAAGATAGCTCATAAGCATTTCATAAGGAAATTCTACTAGATGTACCTGCCATATGCTTTTGAAATATTCTACAAATAAATCAAGAGAATCTCAACACTGTAGATTAAGCAATATTTAAGAATCAGCAAGTTATTGGAGCTCTTACCTTCTTTTGGAAGTTTTCTCTGAATTAGATCATTCACAGCCATTAAAAAGAAGCTGAATTGTAAACTAAAATTAATGCAATCAATTCAAAAGAACATACTTTGCTGGTATCAAAGTTGAAGTTAAAGCCATTATTACTTAATTTTCCCTCTGGGAGAAAACACAAAATTTTCTGTGTTCTATATAAGCAAAATATTTTTTGAAAGAAAGAAAATCTAACCTTGTAGAATCACAGTGACTGTAACCTTCAAGTTTGTATTTTTGACCTTTTGGGATACAAAAAGTTGCTTTGTAGGAATATCATTGTACCCAGTATCAGGGTTCTTAATTCTATCCTTAAGGAGCCATGGAACTCACATTTGGGAGGAAATAGATTCGTGAATGACAGCCTATAGTTGAACAAGCCTCACCCCGCCTGCAAATCACTTACCACTACTGTATAGCTATAGATAGATATAGATTAGATATAGATGTAGATATAGATGAGATAGAAATAGATAGATAGATAGATATGCAGGTGCAGATGATATAGATATACATAGAGATACATAGAGAGAGAGAGAAATGGGAGAGATTGTAGGAAACAGAAAGGCAGACATTTTGGAGATGGGGAAGGTGATCACAGAAAGGGAGCAGAGGAAAGAGGAGCATGGGGGATCAAAAATGATCAAGGAATGATGCATTTGTACTAATTCTCCAAAACAAATGCAAATAGTATGTACTACAAGTATATACTTAATAAAAAACATACACAAATGTAGGTTTTATGTAAATATTTTACTGACATGAAGCAAGAAGTGCTATATCTACCAGCAAACAGATTTGAAATAGATTAAACAATCCATACTACATGATTTTTTAAAAAAATCACACATTGGCCTAATGCTTCATGACTGATTTTTCTTTATGATCACTTTACAGTTATTTTTCCACCGCATTTGTCTTGAGTTAAGATTTCAAATTCTTAAATCATCATTTTCATTCTTTGGTTTTCCAATACCATCAGAATTACCCACGGTGTACCATGGCATATCACTACATGACATCCCAACAGTTTGTTCTCAGTCTAACACCACTGGTTCCCCTCAGTTTAATGAGTCCCCCTGAAAGCAGAGTTCACACTCACTCTTTCTCATCTATGGTGACCTAGTCTTTGTCAACAAGTCATCTATTTACAGAGACTTTGTTCCAAGAACTTCCAGAGAAAAAAGAACAGACCTAGCCAATCTGAATTATCTTTTTTTTTATTAACAGTGGTCATAGCCAAAAGATGCATGTTTTCTGTTAAAAACATACAGCTAAACACCAATCTAGGAGCACTCTCTAAATAGAAAAGGTCTCTAGTTCTTGTTCTTATCCCTCTGACATAAGAAAAACATTGTAAAGAGCTTTAATATCATTGATTTATTGTTTCCCTCTGCCTGGCAATTAGGTTTACATTTCCAGCCAATTTCCTTATACAACGTTTCATCCAGAAATCTTTCCATATGTGCACAAATATTACAAATCACAGGGAAAAGCACAATCATGACAATGAATTTCCAAATGGTCTTTATAAAGCTAGTTTCATATTCCCTCAAATTTGAGATTGGTATGAAAAAATAAAATACAAAGGATTACTGATGAATTTAAAGAAATATTTCATATTGTGAATGAAATATAGATTAGCTTTGCAAGCATATGACCTCCAACCAATTCAAAAGAAGAAATAAAAGTCTACTATAAATGTTATGTATTTCAAGATTAATCCCTCAGATAAAATGCTATGCTTTTGTCTGTCTTGGAAAAGAGATAAAAACAAGTTTTTCCACTGTTTCATTATTTGCACATAACAAGTCTCCAAGTTAGCTATTCATCCAATTTGAAACTAAAATTTATTCTGTTTAATGTTGGACAGTACTTTAGTAGTCGAAATAAAATAATTAGACAACACTCTCACGGAAAATATTTCAGGGATATCTCTTATACATCAGGCATTCTTTTAGCTGCTAAAGCGGTCACATCTAACAGGACAAATAAAATCTCAGAGATCATGGGCATGGGTTTATGGGGCATTCCAGTGGAGAACATAGACAGTAAATCTAAAGAGAGAAAGAAACAAATGAGATGATTTCAAATAGTGGCATGGGTTAAGAAGACAATGAGCCAGAATATTATGATAAAAGAATGACAAGAAGTGAAATGAGGGCTAGAGTTATGGCACTAGTCTTTCAAAATTGTGGATGTGGGCATTTACTACTGGAAACAACCATGAACACTGAGCAGTTTGGAGGGGGAAGAGCAAAACGATAGCAGAGTAAATTCCTTCAGCAATCATATCCCAACAGACACCCCAGTTTGAACAGCTGTTAACACACTACACAGCCTTCACAAGTGCTAAGGAGGCCGGTGAGAGGCCATAGTACCTGATTTTACTATGCATTTAAAAAGGCAGGAAGAGTTGGCCACGCTAGCTACTCCTACTCCTATTCTAAGTAACTTGGAGAGAGCTGGCTCCTACTTGGGGGAAGAAGAGGAAATGAAGTCCAGGTGTTATACTTGGAACAAGTACCAGGCAAACCGTGGCGAAAGCCAGTGCTAGGCAGAACTGTCCTCCCTTATCTCCAGGGCAGTACTCCCAAACTCAGCCACTGGAACTGTTAACCAGGTGGCTGACTGCCTCCACTACCACTCCGCGAACCTCCGGCAGCAGAAGTTAGAACAAGACTCCATCTGCTGGGAAGCAGGACACTAATGCCAATACAGGACTTTGAGAGCTTAGTGTTGGGCCCTTGTAGTGAACTCAATACCGGGCAGAAACCAAAGGCCCCATGCCTAGGTCAGAGCTCACCATCATGGAGTCTTTGTGCCAGCCTGACCATCAGGTACAGGCTTATGCACCATTGTGACAGATTGAGTTTTGCCCTGCATCATTGTCAGCCTTAATTTAGGCCCAGGACAGCTGACTCTAGACCAGTGGAGGAGAAACTATGGCATATGTGCCACAGCCAGCTGTCCATTATCACTGAATGCTCTAAAAGTTTTGCCATCACTGCTCTAGACTGTGCAGGTCTCTATGGCTGCAAGACTCAAGTGTGACCCACGTTAGTGCCAGGCTTGGCTGACAAAGGACTGTCTCCATTATCTGTCTGACAACGCTGGTTAGCACAGTTACTCCCCAGCCCAGGCTATTGTTCATAGTCTCAGGAAAGACTTAGGGAATTAACATTAAAGATGTTCCCACAGTTCTTTCTGAGCAACAGACCAGCAAAAGATTTGGGACAAAGCTAGAGATGGCTTGTCTTCTATGGCTAAAATAGTGACAGCACATCAACAGCAAACTCATAGCAAACCTGCCTTTAGGCACCATCTAGTTATGAAAGAGTGGAAGTGACTATAGTCCCTAAGAAAATAAGTAGTCTTCTCAGAATTTCTGAAAAGTCAGCCTCCACATCAAACTATGAAGAGTGAAACAAGTGTCTGCTTATTTAATATCAAGATAATATGGAAATTAAGTTTTCAGGAAACCATTAACTATTTAAACAATCAAATGAGGTGCCAGAAACTGACAGGATAATCAGCAGTGTAAGTAAATTCTTGAATAGAGATTTAAAGCAGTTGTTTTAAGAATTCTCAATAAGCTTTCAAAAACACAGAAAGAAACAATTAAGAAACTTAACAGAGAGATGGAAGCCATTAAAAAAAACCAGATCCTTGAGCTAAAAAATACTAAATAAAATGAAAAATGAAATGAAGACCACATGGCAGGATAGATTAAATGGAAGAAAGAATTTGTGAGTTTGAAGACTATTGAAAACACAGTCAAAAGAAAATGACAATGAAGAAAGTCTACAAGAACTTTGGGACACCATTAAAAGAGAAAACATTCAGGTAATTCTGGTTCTAACAGAAATTTGAAAGAGTTAATGTGGTACAAAAGTTTTCAAAGAGGTCATAACAGAAAGCTTTACAGGCTTAGAAAAGGATACAAATATCCAAATATAGGAAGGTCAAAGGTTATCAGACAGGTTTAACTCAACCAAGTCTATCCCAAAAATTGTAATCAACTTTTTAAAGATAAAGAGTTAAAAAGAAAATTCTCAAGCCTGCAAGCAAAAGAAAGGTATGCCATATAAAGTGTTTTAATTCTCCTGACAGAATTATTGCAGACCAGAAGAAAATCACTTGATTTTTTCACAGTAATACAGAGAGACTGAAAAACTATCCACTGAGAATACTGTACCCAACAAAGCTAATTTTAAGAAATGGAGAAATTTCCAGACATTCCCCCCAAATTGAAAGAATATATCTCCACCACAGCTTGTCTTCAAAAAGTGTTAAAAGGAATTCTTCAAACTGAAAGAGATTTTAAAGAGTAAAGAGAAACACTGAGAGTTATAAAACTCATTTGGACTAATATATAGGTTAATCCATAATGATCCAATATTGTAAACATGATGCATATTTTATTATGTAGCATACTTTGTTTACTTTTCATTGTTTCTTTGCTTATCTTTACCTGTAAGGCTTTTATGATTTCAAAATAGTTTTTAATAATTAAAATATTTTTGCAAGCACAAGGCAAAGTTCTAAAATAGACAAATCAAAAATAATAATGAATCAAAACACACTAATAGAGTAAATCACTTAACTACAAAGAAAGAATATAAACCACAGATAAAATTATAAAACATGTTCCAAATGGTTGTAGTAAGATGTTAACCATCAATTATTACCTCAAATGTAAATGGATCAAATTCTTCAATTAAAAGGCATACAGTTATTGAATGGATAATAAAAAAAATAGTTGAGTGTAAGAGATTCACTTTACCTCTTGCAACACACACAGACTAAAAGTAAAGGTATGGAATAAGATATTCTATGCAAAAAGAATCCAAAGAAAATCAAAAGTAGTCATACTTATATGAGATAAACTTTAAATTGAAATCAATAAAAAAGATACAAGAAATGATCATACAATGATAAGGGGATCAGTTCAACAAAAATAAATAAGTCTAATAAGCATTCAATGTTGTAGCACCCCAAAACATAAAACAAATATTAACTGACCTAAAGGGAGAGATGAATTTAAAAACAACAACAGTAAGTGACTTTTAACACCATACTTAGGGCAACAGACAATAACACAGACAGAAAAATCAACAAAGAAATTGCTGCCTTCACCAAATGGAACTAATGGACATCTAAAACACATTCCACCCAAAAGTTTCAGAATATACATTCTTCTCATCGGCACACACAACATTCTCCAGGATATCTCGTATGATGGGTCATAAAGTAATTTAAACAAATTTATGTAATTGAAATCATATCAATTATCTTTTCTGACCAATATTCAATAAACTTGGAAAGTCAACCTAAAGGAAAACATAGGAAACTATACAAATAATTGTGCACAAATGTACAGAAGAGTCATATCAATAAACATATTTGCACATATAATTTTTGAAATTTTAAAAGAATTAGAAAAATTCCATGAGAAATGGCTCTGCTCAGTTAGGACTTTTCATCAGGCTGAGCATTCTCACGAAGGAGGAAATGACACTTGAGTGAGACAAGTTTTAAAATGCTTTCCCTAGAATGACAGGGTGATTCTAAGTTGCTCACAAAGCCAATGACCTCCACAAATAGAATGTTCTCAGAAGAAAAAAAAGATAGAAATTCTCCATAAAAATAAAAATGTTTCACAGCTCTATTAATTGATCATTTGATATATAGTATACCAGTAAAAGCATATGGATGCCTACGCTTGTCAAAAGCTTAGACGGCTTAGTGACAAATCTATGATGTCACCCTTCATAGTTGTCAACCCTATATTTTAACAAGAGATAAATATTGTTTACCTGATGGCTGTCTTTTGAAAATACTGTTATGTTCTTCTTTGAAAAGGAGAAAGCAATTCAGAACATTGTCATTCAACCAATTGTACCTAGACTTGCTGGGCTCAGCTAGAATATCACAGAGACAATAGTTCTTATTATATGACTCACAACTAAATGTGCCATCCGTCAATAACAATTACACTGACAACATCCTCCTGTAACACACACTCCATACCTGTCTGTGTGACATCCGTAAACACATTTTGAAAGGAACTGAAAGGCACTACAGTTGCTGTCAATATGATTGCTGCGACCGAAAGCACCTGAAAAATGCAAAAGTAACCAGTCCTTTTGTGGGAATAGTTTTGATTTATATAATGAAGGAAAGCTTTTTAGACTCTGTAGTTAATACTCATTAAAATCACTAAGAGGATTGTTGTTTTATTTTTGCTTGATATATCTTAATTAGCCCTTGCTAGACTGATACATACATTATCTTCATTTTTTACTAAAGACTAGAAAATAAAGTTTTCCGAAGTTATACAGCTTACAAAGCAACCAGTCACAAAAAAGGAAAGAAAAAAAATAATCTCAAATCTCTGTGATGCCAAAAACTGTAACCTTAAGACTAACCTGCTAGGCTTTCTTCCTCCTTTGCACTATGAAATCTACTAGGAAAGAAAATTTTAAGATTTTTATTCAGAGTATGTTATTTTAAAGTGAATTTTTGAAAATAGTTTTGGCAGTGCTCCAATGGTGCCAGCTGTACTAGTTTTAGCAAATATTTAAAGTCTTCTACTATAGAACTTTAACATTAGAATAGATATTCAAAACTATTAAACTATCTCTAATTTTAAAGATGATAAAAATGGGACCATAAAATATGACTTCTCCATGGCCATTCACATGATCTGTGATAGGACCTGAGCTCAGTTCTTACAAGTCCTGCCCGGTCCTTTTTCCATAAGATTTGATAAGAAATGATTAGAAAAAAATGCTTCAGTCACACACACATTCTAAATATTTACTATCCACCCATCACTCAGTCTGCCATCAGCATGTGTTTTTATGGAAACGATGATTAACAGTTGTCCTTTCTTTTATTTTTGCTTCGTATGCAGGTGGGCAATGAAGGACTCAGCAGCCCATTAACGAAATGTCTTCAGGCACCAGTAAAGTTAACAACTCAGCCGTGATTCCTGATTTCACTTTTAAGTATGAGGAAGTTTCTTCTGCACAAAAACAAAAATGTTGACATTATTTATTAATACTAGAAGGCAGATCAAGTCATGTAGAATCGGTTTTTGAAAATCACAAAAACAGTTTTTAATAAAAGTATATCTACACACTTTATGTACATTTCGTTTCATCAGCTAGTCGCTGTCTGATGCAAAATTTTATTATTACAACCAGATAAAAATTTACAATAATTACACTGTCCAAATCTTATAGTGAAATACAGACTCTGTATAGCACCAGGGAGAGGAAAAAGTTCTACAAAGATCATCACGTTAATAGAAATATCAAAAAGACTTGAAAAGGTGTTCTCTTAGCCTCTGGTCTATGTGTTTGGCAGAGCTGTGGTCTCAAGACCAAATTACCAATATTAAAAAAGTGGTCCAGGAGCAAGGATGCTGTTGTCAAAGTCCTACCTGAAATAAGACTTTTCTTACTAAGAAACTTTGGGTACTAAAGAAGATTTATAGAAATCCTAATGCTTCCCTCATGTCTTAGGAAGTACGAGAAACTTGATTACAGTTATGTCTCACCATTGTGAATAAACCATTTAACTTCAAGGTTGTTTTTATTATTTTTTTTAAATTTCTTTGTAGCAGGGAGAAAAATATGGCTAATAATTTTCAAAAGAATTTATGAGAATAAAACGATAACAGCTATGAAAGTACAAAGTGACATGCAGAATATGAAAGTATGTATTTTTACACTCTAAATACCAATGGCAGAAATATTATCTGGTAGAATTTACTGGAGAAAGTGATTTTAATATGAAGAGGCAGTTTTCAACACATATCACATCACAGTTTTGGCAACTTCATATATAAGAATCTAATGAAATGACCATGATCACAAATGTAGTATACATAAGAGAAAGCAAAATAAATAAAGAAGCAAGTGTGTAAACCTAGAAACCACCTAGATTATCAAAAAGATCATGGAAATATTAATTAAAAATAAAAAATATGAATTGAATCTAGTTATGGCTTTTATAATTATTATACCTTCAAATGCATAATATAACATTTAGTGAAAAAAAAAGCCAAGAAACTGTATTTATACAATTATAATGTGCACACATTATTGTGGTTTGGGAGTTTATTGCAAAGGAAGCAATATAATACAGGACACATATTTTATAAGATTATTTATAATAGTCACCCAAAGAATCATATACCAGAGAGTGCAGGAAATCTGTCCACACACTAAAGATCAAAGAACCCAGCTGAGGGTCTGGATCCCATGATAATGTCCTGCATGAGTCCACCTGAAGACCTAGAGCCCATAACAATGTCTCCTACGAGTCTACCTGGAGCCTAGAGACCATAACAATATCTCATGCAGGCCTGTTTCATGGATCTGCTCTGTGAAGGCCCAAAGGTCAGTGGTGAAATCTAGAAAGTCTGTGCCAGTGGGATGAAGGACCTGTGCTAGCACATTGAGGGATCTACACTGGAGCTAGGAAGTGATGCACAAAGAACCACAGCTCTCCCAAAAGGAACTACAGCCATCCTTAGCAACGGTGAGGTCCTGAGCTCCGGTGATGATCAGGAAAGCCGAGTTCCCATCAGGAAAGCCAAAGCTACAGGCTTGTCCAGGAGACTGAGCTGTGCACCATCTTCCCCTCCAGAGCCAGAAAGCGATGCTCAAAGTGAGGACCAGAGCTCCTCCAAAATGAACTGAAACTATTTTCAGTGCCAACAAGTTCCCAAACTCCTCAGAGAATGTAAACAGTCAAGTTCATCAGGAAAGCCAGCATGACAAGGTCCTCCAAAAAAAAAGAGCTCCTTTTAGATTCTACCAACTCCCCAAATCCCTATTTCTTCTTCTCCTGTTCTGCCTCTTATGCTGCTGGTAACAATCCTCAGGTGGGCCTCCAACTCCCAGCACCACACTTACTCAGTTCAGTTGACCACCAATTGTCCATCCATTATATGTGTGTGTGTGTGAGATAGAAGCATAAAAATGATGGCAAAGCCTATCTGGTTACACCTGGGTATTGTAATTATGGCTACTTTGTGTCTTCTTTATACTTTTCTATCTTTTCTAAATTTTTCTGCAATAAATTTGTTTCATATTTACAGTCATAAGTAGTCATTAATAACAGTCAGTGATGAAAAGTCTTAATCATATGCATTTACAAGAACACTCTGAAGCATTGAAAGCACAATTATAATTATCATTAACTGAGGACTCCTAAATAACTGTCAGGCATTGTGCCAATCATTTTAGGAACATACATTATTTTGCAAAGTCTGTGAGTATGTACTACCATTTCCATCACCAAACTGAAAACCTATGTCTCAGCTTAAAGATTTTTGCCCAAGAACATGAGATTATTAAAAGGTAAACATTTCATTGCTACTCTGGTCTGTATGATTCCAAAGTATATTTGTTGGGCCAGGAATATAGTTCAGTGGCACAAGTGACTGCCTGGCAAGCACAAGGTCCTGAGTTCGATTCCCAGTACCAAAAAAAAAAAAAAAAAAATTAAAAAAATACAAAGTACATTCGTTTGACCACCATATTTTCTCAAATACCACAATATAATTAGTATGTTTCTCTCAATAACATACTCAGCAGAGAGGAAAGAGAATATAGGAAAAAGAAATTACGTAGTGTCTATCTTCAAAGACCTCAGACCTACTATAGGAAAAAAACATACAAGTAAGCAAATTGTACACTTATAAATTAATATATATTTATATTCTATGTACTATGCTATATATCATGTTAAAGATATACTAAATATAAAATATGTCATGTATTATACATTAAATACACTACCTAATATTCTATAGTACAGCTATATTTCTATAATGTATTCCTATAATGAAAGGAGAGAGAGTGTAGAATTCCAACATTGAAAGGGTGAGTTTTGGACTCAGGGTGAGGTGGAGTCGGTTGAAGTCAGTCAGTTGAGGTGCTGGCTCTGCCATTTATTGAGTAATCTTGAGTGACTGCTTAATCTTTCTCTGGATATGAAGTGACTAGCCTCAGAACATGGGTGACCGGGGAATGTTCAGGATTCCATTTAAAGTCGAGTCCAATTTCTGTTTTTTTCCCCTTTGTCAATGGTACTACTGTTGCTATTCTCACCATGTCTAAAGTGCTATCTTGTGCTATAACAGTTATCCCTCTACTCCACACACTCCAAAACACAGGGAAGGGACAGTAGGTGTGGTCTTAAGTGACAACCTGTTTAATCTCTAAACAATGCTGTGGGTATAGAAGACAAAATGACAAGGTGGATTGGGTTGGCGCTAACATTTAGGAGCAGCAGCAGTTGTAAAGAGTCAGATGTGAATCTGTAGGTGGTGGGGAGGCCGGGCAAATTCCCCATGGTGGCCGTGGATGCTCTGAGACCCTGAGGAGGGCGGGGTATTGTGTGCTGGATCCGGAAGTAGTTCCACCAGAGCTGTGGATGACAGGACCAGACACTGGTCTCAGGTACACACTGACTCTCCACCTGGAAAGACAGGCACAGCTACCACCGATTTCCACAGCTTCATGGCAAGGACACAGCCCTGGACAAGTGAAAGTGACAAGAAGACACAGGAACAGAGAATCCAGAGTTTAGGGCTCTTTTAGTCACAGTGTCATTTCCCCAAGACCAGTGTAGGAGTCGTGAGTACAATGAGTCTGGCATCTTAAAAAACATGGAAAAATGGATTTCATTATTTAGGGAGTGGGGGCAGAGAGCTTCTAGTACCACACCTCACCTATACACTCGATATGCTCTCCCATTTCTGGGTAGGAAACATATACCTTCTGCAGCTAGCACAAATGGGCAAATAATCAGTACAGTGGAAGTAAATATTTTTATATGAATAAGGTTCATCTCTGCAAGTGTGATTTTTTTAAAACTATGATATTAATGGAATCTCCATAGGTTGCATATATTTATCTGTTTATTTATTTATTTATTATTTTTTTTTTTTTTTGGTTTTTCTCTGGTACCGGGAACCGAACTCACGACCTTGCGCTTGCCAGGCAGGTGCTTTTGCCGCTGAGCTAAATCCCCAGCCCCATATTTATCTGTTTAAATTCTTGAAGAGAATCAGCCAAACATGAGTAATTTATGGTATATTTTACACAGAATAAGTGTAATTTTTTTCTTAATTCAAAATAATAAAGTTGTTTTGCATCTCAGTCATACTGTACAGCAGACAAGGACATTCCCAGTCAGTGCTGCACTGTACCTAGGTCTTTGTCTGTGCAGTAAACAGCCTGAAACCTCTGCACTCGGTAACTTCTGCAGTAACTTTTCTTTATTCCCTGATTACTTACATAACAGTTCTTAGTTGTACCTGCTCTCCTCCTCCTTGCTTCTACCTTGCCTCTAACACCTGTCCACTTACTTCAAATGACTGACACTTAGTTTCTGAGAAAATACAGAAAGCAGAGTGTAAGCAAAAGCTTGAAGGGTTTGCTTGAATAGGGTCCATTATTTTCATACTTTAAAAAATCTTTTTCATGGATTCTCATTTATTTTCCAGTGGTTAAAATTAGTAGTAACGATGAGGAAAGAGAAGAAAGTAGTCAAGAAGTGATGTGTACTAGGGATGGAAAACCCTTCCAGAAGCTCATAAAAACATAGAAATACCAGGCCCATCGGTTGCATTACTAATGACTGATTAACGATGAAAGGAAGAAATGCTTGGTTGGTCCAAGCATCAGAGTCTATTTCTACAGAAAGGTGGTTTATTTCTTCTTTTTCTGCTCTTTCTTATCATCCTATTTTTCTGCCTATAGCCAAGCCCATGAACTAAAACAGAGATAGTGTCAGGCCCTTGCAAATATGTTCACTTTATATATTAATCAGCCCCTATCCCTCCACCTGTCTTCAGGTTACAAGGAATATTCTTATGTTGAATCCCTAGACATGTAGGAAACAGAAAGTTTTAAAATGTTGAATTTTAATCAATTAAATTTGAACCTTTTGATGTTGGAGAGATGGGGGGAGCTTTCTTAAAATTCTAGAATCAGATAACAGTAAAATGATATACATGCTTCCTGTATTCCAGAATATAACAAAGCAAATGAAACCTTTCCTAATAATTGGAGTGTTTAACATGGCCTTCAGATATTAGTCTTTCACTTTATAGAACTGTCAAAGTATGTATTGTTTTCGGGGCTCTAAAACTCAACAAAAGGAATTTGCCTACAAATAAAGAATCTTTCCACAGTGCCACAGGAGAGGACTGAGAGCAGCTTTGGGGTGTGTTTGGTGGAGAGGAGACAGTCAGCAGACCACAGCCCACGCAAGAGCTCCGAGGCCCTGACTGGATGAACACACTCCGTGTCTCCACAAAGACTTTCAAGGTGCTTCCTATGGCTCACAGATTCATTACAGACACCACACTGAATAACAGCCAGATTTTTAATTGTACCCAAATGCCAGTCTATTGGGTGTACTATGAAGAAGTCAGAAAGGGGTCCCAGATTATGATATAGAAGAAAAAAAAAAAAAACTCCCGACCTGAAAGATACCTGGGACAAGTTCATGTCCTCTAAAATCGAAGAATGAATTTTAGGAACAACAGAAGTTAAGAGCAGAAAATATTTATTGAGGGAAAGAAAGTTTCTGTCTGAAAGAGGGATAGAAGGGGGCCCAAGTGAGTTACCCAGGAACCTGTCTTTTCTAAGGACTTTTATAGAGCAAAACCACGAGGTGAGGGAGGTTCAAGCTGGAAAACATGGAACTTCCTAGGTGGGCATAGCATGGGACAAAACTATGGTTAACCAATAAGATTGCAAGTACAACTGTTCAGATAAAATTGATTATATTGGGATCAAATGAGGAAGTGAGTCATGTAGCAAGTGGACAGGAATAGGGAACAGGGGCCTTTCCTGTAGGGGGTTGGGTTAGTGACTCTTTCTGGCTTTTTCAAGGTGATTGCTACCTATTTAGAATATCAATTCCTAAGGTCCATCCCTAGGGAAGTATGTGGACGCATACTTCCACATCTGTTTAATCTTTTGTCCACAGCTGGAAGTGCCTGTCTCCTCCACAGTTGCAAGGTATCTCATCTTCTGCACTGGCTCCTTCGAGGGCTTGGTCCTGTCGGGCTGCGTATAATATTTCCATCTACTTCAGCTGCCTATAACAATTACAGTTGAGCATTTCAAATTGGTCCTGTCCATAAATGTGCTATAAGTATAAAATAAATAATGGATTTTAAAATATTTTATATGAGAAATGTATAATACCTCCCTAGCAATTTTTATATTAGTTACATATCAAGATGATAACACTTTGGGTCTATTGAGCTAAACAGAATATAGAATTAAGATTTTTTACAGGTGATAATAGTTTTCTGCCTAGCATGAGAGGCTTGGAAATATTAGGTTAAATCTCTAATGATAGATAAGAAACGGAGCAGGTAGTTGATGGGATGAAAATTTAAAGGGTTCCTAGCTTTCAAAAGTTAAAGTTTCACTAATACTTTAAAGACTTCAGCCACATTCAATAGAGAACACAATACACTTGCAGCTAAATAACTTTTTGTAGTTAAAAGGAGCTTAATCCTTCCCATGGAAGAGTTCCCTTCTCTGGACTCTTATTAGTTGATTTTAAAACAATTAAGCAATAGAGAAAAATAAACTTAGCACTGACAAATCTAACTGCGGTCCTCCCGTCCCCACAGCATGCTCTCCCTACGAGAAATGTACTGCTGGTCTTATTCTGGAATTCTATCTCAGATAATATCTGATTAATGTGGTTCTTTTTATTGAAATACAGAGCACTGATTATAATATACCGATTTTCAAAATCACCTAGGTAATTATAGGCCTACATTGCAAACACTGTTCTTTATCCTCTCCAAAGGAAGTTTCATTATCGCTATATTATCTTGCAAACAGAAAGAATTTCCTGAAGGTGACCTTTTTCTAGGTGGTAACCATAGTAACATGTTTCCAGCCGCTAACACTCTGACACTACTTGTGCACAGCAAATGTTACAGGGATGCTAAGGATTGATGTTCTGGGTTGCCCTCCAGAGACAGAAGCTGAATAAATACTTATCAATTTGAGTGCAAGATTTTAAAGGAAATTTAAAGCCACATTCCCTGTCCCCTTGCTTATCAGAAAGGGATCATTTTCCCCCAAGATACTGGTAATGCACTCAGAGACAATCAAAGTAAAAATAAAAGATGTGTATCTTTTAAGAGACTCATGAAAAAAGAAAATTTATTCCTCATATTATTTTTAAATAGGGGATTCAATGGATCAGGGAGTGAGGAATAAACAGCGCTTTGGGAGTTTAATCTTTGAGTTAAGTACCTCCGGAGTCCCCAAGAGCTATAACAGGAATTATATGCCCTGATCAGTGGGGAACTGGTTCCGCTCTGTAATTCTAGGAAACTATAGCCTCAGCACTTCATTCAGAAAGAGTTAGAAAACTTTTGAGCAGTAGGAGAACTGGGAGGTAGATCTTCCAACTAAAAGTCAGCAAGAAAAAAAAAAAAAAAATGCCAAGAAAGAGAATGGAAGTAACTGTTTTTTACAAACTGAAAGGAAATTCAAGCACTCTTGATCCATGAGTGATGAGAACACATTTTTAATACTTTAAGTATTTTAATATTTTTATTTGTGAAATAGTGCACAGGGTCTCCGCTTCTCCTTAAAAATGGCATTCACTTTCACAATTTGCTTCTCTATTTTTTTCAAAGACCCATCCATACATTTTCAGTAAGTAAGATCATCTTCTGGCTTGGGTTATATGAGAAAACTGAAATTCCTCATTTCTTTTGTATGAAATGTTTATTGATCATGGTAAATAAGTTTTAAATTTAATTAAACTGTCTTTTCTTTAAAATGTATTGTTAATTCAATTTTATAATACTTTTATATTTTCTGTCTGGGTCTTATTTGAGTCTTTTGCTTTGTTTTGCTTTGCCTGATCTTAAGTAACATATTTGTATATTGTCATTTCTTTCCTTAAAGATAGTTTTCCATGATTCAGATTTTCCCTTCATGTCAACCATGAGGCTACAACTTGCTCCCTATACATTGATCACTACTGGATCACGAAGCCTGTCTCAGTTCTCTCTCCCTTTTCAGCTTGGCTGTCATCTCGGCAATATTTCTCAAAATTTGTGTCACGAATACATTCACCCAAAAGGAAAAGAAAAGACAAGAGAGAAAAGAAAAAAAATTCCAAACACTCCAGATTGTGAAATGTTAGTTTAAGGACATATGCCATACTGTAAGACAATGTCTTTTAACATTTTTAATGATCTCAGCAAAACTCTCAGCATACATATTTTGAAGCGGCAAACTAATTTTGTGACATTACCAGCAAAATGGGGCACCAATTTTTAAATTAGCTTTGAAGTTATCAACTCAGAAAAGCAGACGTCTGTGTTTTGGGAGCTCAGTGAGAGCAACACTAAGTCAAGGTTCGCAGAACGCTAGGCCAGACATCAAAAAGGAGACAAGTAACTGGGAGGTGAGGTGGGGTGCACAGAAACTAGAAGCCAACCAGAAAACAAGGAAATGCAGTAGAATGGGAAGGTCTGTTTTTGCAATCTGCTTTGTCAGTCAAGTACGTTTGAATTCGTGTTTCAAATCACCTTTCCATTCTTTGCCATTCTCATTAAAGGCTTTCAGTGTTTATTCATTACTTATTTCAGTAAGAATGTTTCTTTAATCAGACATGCATTCAATCATCTAATTAGCTTCTGTCAAGGGCCAGCTCTATGCCCAGCTGGGAATGAAGAATGCAGCAACCAAGAGGACAAGAAGCAAAGCAGACCCAGTGTTTGCTGTGGATCAAATGGGGGAGCAGCAGATATTAGATAATAAATAGAAAACATTTTGTTTTCTTTCAGAGCACGTTCAATTGTTAGAAAAGAAAAGGAGCTATGGGCATACGTGTGAGGCAGCACAGACCTTCCCTTGATCATAGGTCAGGAAAAGTGTTTCTGAAAAAGTGACATTTAAGCCCACGTGGGAAGTCAGTAAAGGGGACAATTATGGGATTAGAAAATGAGAGAAGTTGTCCATGACATTTAAAAAAACATAAAGAAAGCCAGATGGGTCAGAACTTAATGAATGGAATGAGAACCGCAGAGGTAAATTTGAGTAGAAGACAGAGGTACGAGGCAGGGGCTCTGAGTCACAGCAGAGTTTTCACATTATCTTGGCTGTAATGGGGAAACTAACTGGCAGTTTAACTGGGCAAGGATCAGATTAAATTTGAGTTTTGTGAAGATGACTTGGCTGCCGTGTAGGGAGATGGCCCTCACGGACAACTACGAAATAAACTCTAAATTCCTTATACAGCCCTCCAACAGAGGTGCTATTTGATTAATTATCCCTGGCTAAATATCTCTAATGCCCCTGTCTCTATGGCTTTGCCCACACTTACACCATCCCTCTAATACCTCATCCCCATTCCCCCCAGGTCCTGACTCTTGAAGCTTTACTACCCATCCTGAACAAGCCCCATTTCCTGAATTCCTCCCAGCTGGATTGGATATCTCACTTTCTTGAATTCTCTCTCCCCTTATTCCTTTTAGAGTAGTTTTATATTCTGTTACTTTATAGTTATGTCCATATCTCATTATAAGAGTCCTTGAGGAGGAAACCATAACATCTTTGAATTGTCAAAATAGCTCATATGTACATATGTAAAGAAAAAAAAAAAAACCCTCATAGAATGATTCAGTGGAACACAATCTCTTGTTTTCCTTAGTCTAACTCCGGATTTGCTGGAGTCTGGTCCTGTTTTCAATACTTTGAGAGTGTTCTCTTCCCTCTTGTTTAATCCCAAATGCTTTTATCAATCAACTTCAATTATTCCATTTCAAGATACTTTGGGTTTTGCTCATTGTTTGTTTGCCTAACAGATCTTTCACTTTCCTTAGATATCCTGCACACTTGCTAAATTAATGCCATGACTCACATTTCTTCTAGAAACCCTGGCACACACTTCCTCAGATGCCTCTTTTCTCTTCATTGAGCACCACCTGCCCTCCTCAGTGGTGTCCCCCACTCTGTACCACTTGTCACCATCTGGACCCCAGCCTGCCCTCCCAAGGAGCCTCCTACTCTCCCTCCACTCTCACTGATTTCGAGCTCTCCCCTTACTTTGCATCATTTTTATCAAGGCTGCCGTCCTCTTTCCTAACTTCACTGTTGAATTTCCCTCAGACTTTTCCCTCTGATCCCTTTTCTCCTATGAATCACTTTCTTCACTATGAGACATCTCTGATATGACCCTTTGTAGAGTTTATTAAGTCTACTTAATAGACTATAGAGACTATTAGTCTACTCTTTGTAGGTATATTTACACATTAAGGATCAATGTCTCCTGCACTTACATCTCACCACCACCTGAGTTCTAAGCCTGTTAAAGCTCTAACAGACTTAGCAAGCACAGCCTCACAACCCTCAGAAATAATACAAAGATTGAAGATAAGAATTTTCTTCCTTGTCCTTCCCTTATTGAATCACGGAAGCTGAGTGTTCTTCTTGGTCTATGGCAAAGAGAAAACTATGACAACCTTGCATTATTGAAATGCAGTCTGAATCCAAATTTGCCATTACATTTGTGAAGTGATGGAGTACATATACTTTCCTTGTTCCTCCCATGAGATGCACCTACAAACACCTGGACATTATATATAAAATAAACACAAAGAACCTAAAAATTGGAGAGAGGAAAGAAGACCATCTAGAAAAATGCAGATACAGAAAATGAAAAGACCATTAAGTTACAGAACTTCTAAGAAGATTAATAAAAGTAGAGAGAGAGAAAAAACATAAATTACCAGTATCCAAACTGTTCAACACACATAAATTGATATCTAGACAAAGTGGACTAATTTTATAAAAAGTATAAACCACTATAACTTATTCAATATGAAATAAATCCCATAAATAGCTCTATAATTATTAAGAAAATTAAGTTCATAAATATAAAATTCTACAAAATAAATCTCCAAAACCAGACAATTTTCCAGGAGAACTATTTGTAAAGAAGAATTAACACTAATCCTACACAACCTGGATAATAGGGAGAGAATATGCTCCACTGCATTTTTTAGACATAGCATTTCTCTAGAATAAAATCAGACAAAGTAGGTACAATAAAGAATACTATAGATCAATGTATTTCATGAATATAAACACAATAATCTTCAAAAACAAAAAATAGCAAGTAGAACTCAACAATCTATATAGAGAAGTATACACCTTGCTAAGTGAGGTTTAGTCCATGGCATCTTATCAAGATGCAAATATTTTTGTAACTTCATGGAAAAGTATTACAATCTATATGGGACAGCAGTGAGACTAGAATAGCTAAAGCAATTAGAAAAAAAAATAGAAAGACATCAATACATCCAATTTAAAGACGTACCATATCGGTATAGTGTTGAAAGGTTAGGTGAGCCAGGTTTGGTACATTCACGCCTGTAATCCCAACAGTCTGGTAGGATACGCAAAAAGACATCAAGGTTGCCAGGGAAATCAGTGACTTACCAAGACTCTGTCTCAAAATAAAGAATAAAAAAGGATGGGGGATGTAGCTAAGTGTAAAGGCCTTAGATTACATTAGGAAGGAAGGAAGGAAGGAAGGAAGGAAGGAAGGAAGGAAGGAAGGAAGGAAGGAAGAAAGAAGGAAGGGAGGGAGAGAGGGAGGCAAAGAAAGAGAGAGAGAAAGAAAGAAAAAAGAAAGAGATTGATTCTGAGATTAAGTGACACTGATAGAGGCACAAACACATAGACCCTGGTAACATAATATAAACCCAGAAAAGTATGTGTACAACTTATTTGCGATAGCTGCACAAGGTAATTCAAAGACATATTTTCAACAAAGAATGTAGCATTTGAATATCTATAGACAAAAGCTATACTTTCAACTCAAAATGGATCACAAACTTACAAGCAAAACTATAAAACTTTTTTTAAAAAGAAACGGGATGAAATCTTTAGGGTCTAAAGTAAGGAAAGAGTTCTTAATTAGCTGATGATCTATCAAAAGAAAAATGGTATACTGGACTTTATCAAAATGAACTACTTTTTCTCCCAAAAAAAAAAAAAACTTGTTAGAGAATTTTAAAACAAGTCACAGACTAGGAGAAAATACTTGCAAACTATGTATTTGACAAAAATTAGTATAGTACAGTACAGTACAGTGTGTATGTAAAGAACTTTTTTAACTTCAATGGTTAAAAAATCCAATTAGAAGCTGGATAAAATACAAATTGCATGCAAGACTTTTTACTGAAGAGTATCTACACATAAAAAATAATACAGTAATGGCTATTCAGCATCATTACTTTTTATAGAAATATGAGTTTAAACCATAATTTGATACCACTGTATAAGATTAGAAGGGTTAAATTGAAAAATAATAACAATACTAAATGATGGCAAGGATGTAAAGAAACTCACACATCGTTGCTGGAAATGTAAAGATGCAGCTGGTCAGTTTATTTTTGAACTAAACATGCAGTTATTGCACAACCTAGCAATTTCACTCCTAGACATTTCAGCCACAGAAATGAATACCTCATGTCTGAGTTCTCACAAAAATCTGGACATGAATGTTTATATAATCTTTATTCATAGTAACCCAAAGCTGGAGACAACCCAGATGATCTCTACTAGGTGAAGTGTTACATCATCACACACTTATACCACAGAGTAAGACTCAGCCATAAAAAAAGAACAAATTGCAAAAATATGTAATAATCTAGATTAATCTCCAGAGATGTATGCTGGCTGAAAAAAAAAAAAAAAGCAAAAGGTTGTATTCTACATGATTCTTAAACCACATAAAGGTGTATATAATATTCTTGAAATGAAAAATTATAGAAATGAATAACACCTGTGTGTTTGCCAGTGGTTATAGAGGGAGTATAAATAGGAAGTTGATGTGTGTGTAACAGATAACGCCATTGGCCCTGTGAGGAAAGGAACATTTGTATCTTGATTAGATCAGTGTCAACGTACTGAACGGTAGTTTTACAGGACTAAGAAAAATCAGGAGATGCTAAGAAAGGATATATGGGTATCTACTGTTACAAATGCATGTAAGTTTACAATTATCTAAAAGAATTTTCAGTATTTATTTGTTCATAATGTTTGTAGGGATTGGGGGTCTAGCTCAGCAGCACAGCACCTGCCTGGCAAGCTTAAGGTCATGAGTTCGATTCCCGGTAAGGAAAATAAATAAATAAGTAAATAAATAAATAAAAAAGTAAGTAATGCTTGCAGTGGATGATTACATTCCTTATGGGGAGTTGATCCAGTTACATAAGACATATGTACCCTTTTTCATCCTTTTCCCCTTACCTTCCTCCATCTTTTGGTCCCCCTTCATTTTCAAAAGACCCATCTCCCTATTGCTTATTATCTATCTAAAATTTTTCAATTAAAAACATTGCCTGTCTAAAACAAAATAGCTTCTATTCAAAAGGATACATTTAGTTCCACACTACATAAATACATCAAACATACATTGCTTCAGATTCAGGAGCTAGTTTGTATAAACATTCCCACCATCACGCAAATATCCACAAAGAAAAGTACCAACCTGAGAAAACTGTACTTTTGCTGGAGAAAGACAATTACAAGTATCAGTGTCAGTGGTCTAAAGGCAAGAAATTCACAAGGAGTATGATTTTTTAACCATTTGTCTACTTCAAAGGAAGTTATTCTTTAGTACCCACACTGAACAGTTCTATAGAGTTTTGTTTTGTTGGTTTTTTGAGAGAAATGTGTGTAGTTTTACCCCGAATGTCAATTCAATTAAAAAGACATTTTAAAGATATTTCTTCTTTCTTCATACTTTGTAAAATGACATTTTAAAAACACCTATAAATATAATATTTCAGCTTTTAGAGAGATGGTCTTATTTTATGGTCAATGCAAAGATAAAAGTCTTCACAAAGCAACACAAAACTGTGTTGTAATATATACTGTTATGTAATGATCCAAACACACCTCATCATTTTGTTTTACATTATCTGTTGGTTTTTCTTTTTTAACACCTCAGTGAGAAATATTTATTTGGGCCCATTTGCTGCTTTATATGGAGATTTTAAGAAGAAAAGAGCTTTTTTAAAAAGGCTGTAGTAAATGCAGTATCATACCCTCAATCCCTGAACACCATCTTCCTTTAGAAAGCTGATTATCTTATTATTTTTCTTGAAAGCTGAAAGTACAGTCAGGAGCTCTCTATTGTCAGTCAGGCAATTCCCACCACATTTTGCCTTAGTCGGCCTGAGAGTTGCCATAGTTACTAATTAACTCCTGAGTCCTGAATGCATTAGACTCCAGAACAGAGAAACTGTTTACATTATGTGAAATGTTTCCGCTCTAAATAAATTAAGAGAATATGTTAAATGAATTAAATCTTATTGCAAAATAAAATGAACTCACCTTTTATTAAATTCTTTGTGAAGACAATCTATGACTCAGAATTGGCACATTCTTCACTTTCACCTTTGACTTCTGTAGCCTAAATTATACTTAAATATGTCCTCTCTCTTGTTTCTTTCTAAAATATGTCACATTGTCACACTTATAAATACAATCTATATTTTCCTGAGCCAAGAATCATCCTCCTAGGTGATTAAGTATCTATGCATTTAATATTAAAAATATTTGAGAAACTATAATTTTTCAATTGTAGACCAATTTTAAAACATATGAAAACCATCATACTGCTATAAGTTTTCCTAGAAAAGAAATTGTACTTTCTAAATTAATATTAAAGACAATGTGAGGAAATTAATAGCTTGTCTTTTTTTCTAATATCCATCAAATAGGTTAAAGTTTTCTAATGTCCATTTAATATATATTATATTTTTATCAATTTGTCAAAAACATAATATTAATTTGGCTTTGAACTTTATATGGCTTTTTTATATATTTAAAATGTTCAAATATACATTTAAAAAAATATTTGCCAAAAATAAAATTAGAAAGAATTAAAATATTTTTGACCTTTATAATATTTATTCTAAAGTAATAAAAGTATATTTTTGACCCTTATAATATTTATTCTCAGGTAATGCAAGTATCTTGAACACTAACATAACCTGTTGATGAGCAAATAATTAATTTTACAATAATTTTCATTCAAGGCTTACTCATATTGAGTAAATGCACTGTCATAATCATGTACTTTCATTATATGCCTATCACATAAATGAAAAAAAATTTTTAAATGAGTTAATGCTTCCACTGCAATTTATAACACATATAGCTTATAAATTAAATTCCATATCCACCTCTGAAAGGTAAAATTTCACACTGAAGACTGATACAAATGACAAGAATGCAGTGTGTTTAATAGAAAATCACACCAGGAGAACTGCAGGTGGCTGTCCCCGACGGAAGGCCCGAAGTGATCCCTGCCAACTCTCCCTTTCCACTCCCTGCTCTACCCTGCTCCTTTACAAGCGTTTTAGATAACCCCTACTCACTCAAGCCAGAGACGAGAAACCATTTCTTCTACCACACAGGCACCTGTCAAGAATGGTTTGAGAGCTTTCTTCCGTCATTTCTCTTTATTTCTTGCTCCTACCTTAGCTCAGGTTTCTGCTTTTCTTGAAGAAGAAGCTGGTTTCCTAACTGTTTTCCCCTCCTAACCTGTGCCTCATGTGTTCATCCTCCCTATCACCGCTCAGTCTCTCTCTACACTAAACTGATACCTACTATATCACTGTTCTGCTGAAAAGCTTTCCATTCATTAGTGCCTTTATTAAACCCAGCTTATGGAGGCCGACCGTACTCTACCTGCAGAGCTACTGAGGACACAGTGACTGTGACAGCAATGCACCTCCTTGCCACCTTATAATACTTAAGAATCAGCTAGAACATACTTAATTGCATGGAGGGAGCCCTGGCCAGCTCTTCTGTGTGGACCCGGGCCGCCCTCTGTGCCCAGCCTCAGTAAGCTGCAGCCTCTCATGCAGGAATCCATGTCTCAGGTTCTAGTATCCATCTTCCTGCCCAACAAGATGTAAAGGAATAATGAGAGTCGTAAAATGACACCAGTAGCAAGGCTATATGGACAAATAGAGATGACAGAGATGAAAACAGATAAATGACAGCAACTGGTTCACAAAGAGGTGCAACTTAAATGACACAGGATTTTAGTGGAAAAAGTGAGGAATGCCTTACCGAAGGACTCCTCTCCCCAATCTGGGGCCATTTTCATGCCTGGTGATCTTGAGAAAGCCCTAGAAGAAACTGATGCACAAGATGAACACATAGAATTTTACCATGAAACCTTTAGCAAAAAGGTGCTGATTCCCTAAGGCTGGTCTATTTCTCATCCCTTGCCACCCCTCTCTATTCAGCGGAGGCCCCACATGCTCAGATGTGTGCTCCCAAAGCCCACACTTCTTCCTGACCCCATTTCTGAGCACCTCAGTTTCAGCTCCTCACCTCCAATGCACTCAAGAGTTTTTGGTTTTCCCTTCAAGGTTCAGTCTAAATGTCACCTCCCTGATGAAGGCATCCATACTCACCACTTGGCCCACAACCGAATGCAATGGAAATTTGGGTCACTCCTCTGCACTTTCATGTTTTGGATGTAAAACTGACTTTCCAAATATATAAAAGAATGTAGGGCTTGTGAACTGATGGAGATACAGGTGTTTATATGCACTGTCATGAGGAATATAAATTGGTGTGACCTTACTGGAAGACAATTTGGCAATGTCTCATGAAAAGACACATTTATTGATTTCCTTCCTTCTTTCTCCTGAATTCTCCCTAACTAAAATTATGACTAGAGAATAGGCATACATTATATAAATATATATTAGAAAGGGTACTAAGTCTTTCTAACAATACTAAAAATTAGAAATAACCCAAATAATCAGCTATACAGGAATCCTTAAATAAAGTATGATAAAATGGGGAGAAAGAATTAACCGGAACATACTTAATTGCATGGATGAAATAAACATCACATAAAATATCAAGTAAACAAAGCAGAATGTAAAGCTTGATAAACAATTTTTTCACACAAAATATGCATATTAGAGCACAAGTAAAATAAATCAAAACCCTACAGTTGCTATCTCTAAGTAGCAGGGTTGTAATTAAATGATATTTTTTTCTTGATATACTTTCCAATGAGTATATAGTAGATTAATAAATTAAATAAATTCATAGTAGATTAATAAGAGATGCTAAAAATGAATTTACTGAACTAGCACATTGCCTGACTGAATTAGTCCATCTTTTTATCCATTCATTCATGTATCATTGGAAAGTGGTATTTAAATGGTTCTGGGCAGATGCAGCTTTGGATGGATGTATTTGTATGTTGTTTCGTCCTCAAATCAATGAAGTAAACTGTGCTAGGGTCTTCAATCCTTGCTTACCAGCCACGAAAAGTCTGTCTTCAGATAGCTGCTCTCTGAAATTGGGCACACAGCAATAGATAAATTTGAGCTCTCAGACTTGAATGCATAGCACATGGACTGAAAGTTTCCCCTAATGTACAGGTGGCATCGTGACTGCTAATGACCTTCAGAAAGCAAGACATTCATTATATCTAGGTCATGCTGACATTTTACTTATTACTAAGAAAAAAAGTCTCTTTCAAAAAGCCACTGAACAGTCACAGAAAACTTTATTAATTCTGTGTAAAGCCAATTTTCTTTAATTCATACTGATTTTTCTCTCTTTTATCCTGTTTGTTTTTCTTAAGGACATTTGGAGGTACACATTTGTGGCACAGAAAATCTCCATTGCCTTTTTAATATGGTTCTTCTGTAAGAATTGTTTCCATTTGATAACCCGATTTTTTTTTTTTTGCTGTTATATAAAGATAATATCCCAGAACCCTACTCTATTGCTGAAATGTAAAAATTGCTGAAATGTAAAAATGAGAGCGGTAGGTAGGAACTGTCATGTAATTCCTGGCAAGAATTTGGCAGATAATTGTGTTATAATTGTTCTGCTGGAAAAATAAAAGTTAGTGCTCTCAACATCATATAGAACACCGTTCATATGGAGCTCCCAGAAGCCTGAAAATACATTCTTAAAGAACTGAATTTGTAGTCACTTGGATGCAAAGAGATTTACATGCAAAAAGAATTGAAGATTTGAATCTGAAAGGAACTATGCTTTCTTTTTCCTTAAGGCCTTCAGCAACCTTCTACAATCTATGCCCTCAGTACAGAGATCCTGAAGGAAAGTTGTTAAGACATGTACAGAAGTATCTGTTGTTAAAAATCAGGAAGGAAATCAATTGACTTAAGTGACAACTCCATTATTATACTGGCTGACTATAAAAAAAAAAGAGACAAAGGCCTGAGAAAGAAAATCTCTCTTTCCTGTACTAGCTGAGCAACTTCTAAACAGAATATTTTAGTAAGCCTACCAAGAGGCAAATAATAACTTCCCAAATCTCTGTGTCACTCATAAAGAAATGAAATCCTGGCACTTTTCAGCATTTTATCACTTAAAGACAATTGAAAGTTATTTTTTTCATTGCCTAAGAGATGATGATGAGGATGATGAGGATGATTACAAGCATCTTTTTTGTAGGCAAGACACTGACCTGCTATGTCTAAGCGGGGGAAAAGTCTACACCATTCTTGTCTGACTATGGTCAACAAATCTCACAAATCTTCAAACTGATTTTAAGACTAAAGTGGTCTATTTCTCAAAGATTAATTCTCTGGAAATGAAGCATCAAGCTAGCTTCTGTGAAGAACATAAATGTCTGGAAGTAGACAAAGTCTTATTTCATCCAGCCTGCGTGGTGCCTCTGAAGACGCTGGCCCGGAGCTCTGGTAAAGCTGAGGTACATAGGATCGCTGGGTCCTTGATCTTCAGGAATGGAGCGAAAGGAGATAGTGAGAAACAATGTAGAATAACAGAACAAAAGGTTACAAGCATCCCTTGCTGGGTGGCTTAGGGCTATTCACTAACATCTGTTAGTATTTCCCCACACGTGCAATAAAGAGACATTCTTATTTAATGCTTTTCAAAATCAATAGGGAATTATGTCAAATATCAAACTCCATTTTGTGAAACCCTTTGAAGTCTTTCAGAAAGGTAAATTGCCATGTTCAGAGCTTTAGGAAAAAAAGAAGGGCTGGAGAGGTACAAAAGGACAAAGTGTTTTCCTGCGCTGAGAATATTGTGTGAACTGTGGCTTTCAAAAGGCATTAAGGGGATGCTTTTGGCATGAGAAAATCAAAGGTGAAGCCAATGGATTTTAATTTTCCTAATCACAAGTGAAACATGAGCAGAGCTGCAGGGGTTAAGAAAAGCAAACACTGGGTCATCCACTTTAAAATTCCAAACTCCCTGACACAGGAACAGGGAGTTTTCCTACTTATTCTTTTGACCTTAAGAATTTTTTAATTGAAGAAAATATTTCTCCATGGGCAAAAGCTTACTTTTTTTATTATCTCAACACAAGTGCACATGTGTATAAACACACACACACACAACACACACCAACTTAGAGTTTCCTTCCTACCCATGATACAGCTCACGTTTCATCCTTGAGATAACTACTCCTATCGAATATATGTTCAGGGTCACAATCTTGAGTAGATCAGAAGTGACAGACAATTCCTCATCAGTGTCAACTTCTTCTTCTAGCACCCACTCAGAGAAAGTAGTCAGTCAGCCATGATCAATGGTCCAGACTAACACGCAGTTGAAACCTACTTCTGATTCCTATTGTAAAGAAAACACTGGGTTTGAGGTCAAAGAACCTGACCCCTGACCCCTAAATCTAACTCTATTGTGTTTGACCAAGCCACAAAATTCCCAAGGCCTTGGCATATCCTGTGAAAAATGGGGGGCTTTACCAGAAACCTTAAGGCTACAGACTGCTCCTGTGACCTGTGATTCTAATACATACAGTTACTTTTTGAGTCATCAGAAAACATACCACCAGTATCAATATAGCACACATTCATGTGTGACATTTTATAGTTTCAGTTTCAGGAGTTTAATCCTATATAACACTGTTCTGCTCCAAGAAGCAGCACTTTCAGTTAAGTAATATATTAAAATTAATTGTTTATGCCCCATTTGAATGAGTTTGTCAGGGTCTTTCTAACTGAAGAACTTATCTACTCTTCCCTTTTGCACTTGCTCTATTTGTCTTTACTAACTAAAAAATAATTAGACCAATTAATTGTTTTCTCTACAAAGTCAGAAATTACTAGGTATTTGTAGTAGTGCTGTAAGTGAGTACTTATAACTAGTTTCCCTCCACCCATTTATATCAATTGTACTTACTCCCACTTGTCTATAAATAATGATACATAGCAGGAAAGGGGATATCAGAGTTCAACTCAAATAGCCAGCACAGTTCTACCTAGGATTTCAATGGTAGCATGTCCCCTTTTCAATATTGCTCTTTATTTCCATGGATTAACTTTAAAAATTTTGTATCACATGAGATAAAATACAACACATCAAAGAGACATGATAATTGCATGTTTAATGTACAATTGATCAAAGGAAAAATATTAAGAAAAACACAGTAGCAACTCCATCTTCAAGGAAAAAAGAATGAAACAAGATTATATCATAGACCTCACTACTCAGTCTCACTTTCAGTAGAGAATCAGCTTTGAAAAGAAGAACTCATATTCTTTCTGGTGTGATGTTAAGCAAAGTTCTTCATCTCTGGAAACTGCTGCATGCATTTCAGAACGATTAGATGAATATATTTGCACATCATCTATAAGGTCTGTAACAGAGTTTCCAGATGTGTAATATGACATTTATATTATACATATATTATTTGTATTAAAACAAATTTCTAACGTTTGGATTATTCACATAATTAGTCCTAATAGGGCCATCTCTATATATTATCACATATTCAGGAAATTGATGTCTGTCTTAGTGTAGGAAAAATAAATGATTTTACAGATTAGATATTTACACTCTGAGAGACGCCCCTCATTTATATCAATTGAAAGGACTGAGTAAGTCTTCTATTATTGATGAATGTGAAAGTATGACTGCCTGTTTTCTAGGGCTGTCCTAACAAATTTTGTATTTATAGCAACAGGAAGCTATTCATGTACAGTTCTGGAGAACAAAAGTCTGAAATTAAGATATCAAAAAGTGTTTCCTTTCAGGGCCTCAGAAAAAGAATATGTTCCCAACTGCTGTCCTAGTTTCTGGTGTTTCTTAGTAATATGTGGTAGTGCTTGGGGTCTTAGTCGTTTCCTAATCACTGAGACACAGTACCCTACACAGACAACTTAAAGAAGGAGACGTTTATTTTGGCTCTTGGTTTCCGTCCATGGTCAGCTGGCTCCAATGCAGGAAGGGCATGGCGGCAAGGTCTGGCATAGCAAAGCTGTTCAAACTCACTGTAAGGCAAGCAGGAAGCAGACAGAAAAGGGAGGGGAGGGGCTGGGGGTTTGGCTCAGTGACACAGTGCCTGCCTGGAAAGCGCAAGGTCCTGAGTTCGATTCACTATAGTGGAAAAGAAAAAAAGAGAAAGAAAAAGAAAAGGGAAGGGTCGGAAGGGAGGTGCGCCTTTTAAGGTCCCAGAGTCCCGCCTCTTCTGACCAGGCCCTACATTTCAACAGCACATTCAGCTTTGAAACAAAGCCACAGACAGCCCCAGTGACTTGTGATCCTGACAAATACAGTCCCCCAGGGATTCAGTCCCCTTCGGTAAGCGCACATCAGAGTGCATGAGACATTGGGGAAACGTTGCAGAGGCAAACCACAGCACTAGGTTTATGGAAGCACATCTCCCGCCTCTGACTCTGTGGTCAGTGATGCTCTTCCTGTGTGTGTGTGAGTCTCGGTCTTTATTTTAGCCTGTGCACAATAACAAAATCTAATATTTGGACTACTCACATACTTAATCTGAGATTATATAGTTAAAAATTGCGGGAGCTTGGGCTCAAGACAAAATCTGTACACTTGCTAGGTTTGTGCTTATAATTCCTAGTATACCTGTTCCTGGCTTGTTTTAAAAAGAGATAGAGCCGGGGATGTAGCTCAGCAGCACGGTGCCTGCCTGGCAAGCGTGAAGCCCTGAGTTTGATTCCCAGTACCAAAGAAGAAAATAGTAAAAAACAAAAATAAAGAGAAAAATAATAAAACATAATTTCAAAACAGGTTAGTAGGAGAGTTACAATAATTAGCACATTGTGTACTGTCTTTGTAATAGTTTTTCAGAGTACAAGATATAGGAATGCTATCTGGTCTAAGTAATATTTTCTTTTCATCCAATCATTCATGACTTCAAGAACAGTCAGAAAAGGAGAAGGAATATAATACACTAGAATTAGAAATAGTGGTAATTTCACCACTAAAGTAGCAATGAGTTCTACAACAATCTGCAATTCATTAAAATATATATATATGTATACACACACACACACACACACACACACACATATATATATATTCATAGTGCTCTCATTTTGAAACATTTAAAATCAGAAATGGATTATGGGTTATTATTGGCATGAGTAAAAATTACACTTCATAAATAGACATCATGGAAAGAATTAGCCTAAGAGCAGACTTTAAACTCCTTGAGTACAGTCTAGTTTACCACTTAGGTCCAGGTACTGGCACTGTATCTGTACCTCTATCATATTCCCACTCAACAGCTACCATTTTGTGAGATCACATTAGGATATTGCAATGAGTGTTCTCCACACATTATTTCACATCATCTTTATATAAGTTTTATGACAGATACTCCCCCCATTAGCTCATTGGAAAACTGAGAGTTAGAAAAAGGTAAGCTATGTCCCAGGTTATAAAATTTAGGAGAGGTACCATGGGAATATCAAATGTACCCCTAATAAGTTATTAACTTTCACACTTTGGATAACATAAAGGCAATACATTTTCATCAACTGTCCAGACATGTCATTAGCATGTATATAATTAACTCTTTCCAGAATATTTAGACATCTTGGACATAACTAAACTATTGACAACTGCCTAGATTCATCGGGGAGAATGACAGTAAGTACAAGGCTTATGAATTTGGACTTAGGCTTTTCTTTTCTCAGAGGCATCAGCCCTGCAAGACTCAGGAAGGCCAGGTACTACTGCCAAAAGCATTTTGAATTTCTAAGAAAATTTTCAACCTGGAAAACATAACTAAAAATGCAGACTGCATAACTAAATGTGTAGCTTTATTATTGAAAACATCTTGGAAAATCACTAAGTGAACAGTTATATTCTTCAGTTTATGTGAAGTATAAAACTTTCACAGCAAACTAGTTCTGCACATTCAGGAAGCAAGCACTGAAGAAGATTGCTTAAAGCAGAGATAAAAGAACAATTGGTGATATCAGTAATCCAAATGATCGCGGAGCAGATGGTAGCCTCTCAGCAGATACACACACAAAAACTGCACCACATGTTACCCAGATCATATCAAGTGGGCTAGAACTAGCACCTGCAAGGACAGAGGCAGTGATGTGACACAAGTCTGAGCTCAGTGGTATCCACTGCCCTTACCTTACATCCATCCTTCATCCACAGGTGCTCTGACAATGCCATACCATCCGTACCGATAAGGCACAAATCTTTTGTTTTATAGATCCACTGACCAAGCACAATTTCTATAAGCATCATTGCATTTGTAACTAGGAAATACACAGTTATCACAATGACAATTATCATGATAATAATAATTATCACACAAAAATGTGTTGTGTTTGCTATGTACTCTGCGCATACAGTATTACATACTGTGCTAAGAACTCTACTGATATTATTCTAGCTAACCTTCAAAGCAACGAATGATATTGATACAATTACAATCCTTATTTTATACAGGAAGAAAGTGGAGATTGCATTGGTTAATTGAACAACATTAAACTCAAGTCTCTCCAGCTCCCTTTTGTTTCCTCTTAAATATTGCACTGGGTTGTATTTGTCAGGCTGGGACTACTCCATAACATGTAATTCTGGAGCCACAGAAGAGAGATGCAGAACAAATGCTACAAGGTTGGTATCACACACTTAAATGAGACAGAGCTAAGGATGGGAAACAGCATTCAGTCCAGAAGAAAGGACCCGAATGGAGAGTTTGCTGTCATAGGTTAATAGGACTAATGGGGGGCTGGGGATTTAGCTCAGCGGCACAGCGCCTGCCTGGCAAGCGCAACATTTCCTGGTACCGGAAGAAAAAGTGAGTTCAATTCCTGGTACCGGAAGAAAAACAAACAAACAAACAAACAAAAAAAACCAACAAGAAAAGGACTAATGGATAACAGAAAGGAGGCTGGCAAAAAAGGGAAACCAAGGCCAGAAGAACAAAGCAAAGCTCAAAGTTAGAGGGGCCACTGATCACAGAAAGGTGGTTATATAAAGCTGAGCCAGTGGAGCAAGGAGAGAGCAAGAAAGGGATTCTGTCCCTCTCCCACCCCAATATTTGCCAGCTCTTCCTATTGGCAGAGAATATGGTCAGTCAGGAGGTCTACATGACGGACTCTTGAACAGGCCACCTCCCTGAGATGATGGAGGCTGGATCTGCAGAGGCACCCATGCCCACCACCCCCACAGGGCTAGGGAGACCCTGCCTCTGTGCTGACATGGATGTCTAAGTTGCAAGTCTGAAACCACCCTGATTTATAGTCAAAAATAGCAATCACTCTATGTATAAAATTACCTTACCCTCTTGTCCTACATGTTCTGTCCCCATAGATGTCCCCTTTGGTTCACCAGATATTACCAGTGTTTCATAAAGACCTGAAACCTGTTTATAGCAGAAGGATATCACAGTACCCTGAAAATGTCACCCTACCAACACTAGGCTATTTTTTTTAATATTGCTGTCCAGGAGTTCTCTATGTCCAGTGTGGATGATATAAACGCATTCATTTTTCAAATTTCTGACACCTCAGAAATCTATGCCTGCAAAAGTGATGTAATCATAGCCAAAAGTTGGAGGTTATTGGGAGTGGAGTTGTAGATGGGGTATGAGGTGGTGAACGCCTAGTGGGAAGAATCATTATAAGCACACTAAAGAAAATGACACCTATCAATTGTTCTGTGATCAAATGTGAATCCTCTGTCGCTACGAGAAACAAAGACAGATTGAAAAGGACAAAAGAAGTTTTTAAAATTCATTTTAGCAAGATTCAAGTCAATTAATATTAAAATAGTGCCTCCATTTTTAGGAGATTTAAAAGTAGTTCAAATCAGTAGTTACTTTTTTGCTCAATAGTTCTAACATTTCAGGTTAACAGAAGCAATAAATCAGTCCCAGGACAGATAGTCAATTAAGCAGTGTGTTTCAAGAATATCCTCAACGGTGATAGATTAAGAAAAAATAATGTCACCTTATTTGATCATCTGAGGCTTTTTTTTTAAATATTGAGAATGGCCTTAGGTTTTCACTGGTAAACTGAAAATACAAGGCATGAAATAATAAAATTGGGTAAATAAACAAAGCAAAGTAAATTGCGATTTGTAGTATTACTTATCTCATTAGTCTAACACCTTTAGGGAAACGCTAAGAGCCATGCATTGAAATTACACATGTCAATGTGGGCATTTTCTATGATCCATTAAGCTTTCTTCAATAGAAAATTAATTATGTTGCCATTCCGTAGTTCTCTCCTGAAACATTTACACAGGTGTCAAGAATGCACTTGACAACTCAGAGCCCCATCACGCCTTCAGCTAATGCATTTAAAACGTGGTACATAAATGGAGAATTGCTATGGAGCAAAATGCATGTAAATGAAAGTGACAACTTTTGAGAAACAAAACATTAAATATACTTGGGAGAACTTATGGCTTTACAAGCCTATGTTTTTCTGGTTTTCCTACTCTAGGTTTAGATTTGCCTTTAGATACTAAGATCTTTTAGATAAATCTTTGAAAGAAAATGAGACTAATATGCCAATGTCCTTTTCTACTCTGAAGTTCCACAGAAAATGCATCACAATATAACATTGTTCCAACATCCCATATTCATGTTTGATTTTGATGAACTCTCTCAAAGTGGAACATATCAACTTTTCATTTTCAAGCTGTCATTCACAAGCTCACATCACTCCCTTTGGACTTACAGTCTGATAGAAATCCCTATATGGATTCCCAAGCCAAGAGTGGTACAGAAAAACCATTCCTGAGAATTTGCAAGCTCCTTTATAAAAATTAATTTTGAAATGTTGCATCATTTTCTAGGTATAATTGTGCATAATTGAGAAACACCAGAAAAATGCTACCCAATTCCATTATTATATCTTTTGCAGGTGTTTTTTGTTTGTATTAGTAAACTTTGTTTTGAAATTCTGCATCATTTTTATTGGTTTTTGTTCTCTTTAAAATAAAAAAGAGGCTCCAAATCTTCCTTTAAAAGGGTAGATTTTCATTTTCTAATCGGGGCCCACTAAAATAACTCCCACAAGGAAAGATGGCAAAGGAGGATTATTCTACCATCAACAAGGCAGTGAGAAGAACGAGCCATCAGTATTTGCAAGCACATCCATGCAGTGGACTTTAAAAAGCATGAGATTTAGGCACTCAAATAGATTTAAAAATTTGTCTAACAGGAAAGAGGAGTCCAGGTGTGTCCACTGATTCCAGACTGGTCAAAGCTTTTTGAGCCAAAAAAGAAAAAAAACAAGGAAGATCTGATATTGTATTCATGCGCAATTATCCAGAAAATATAATGGAGATTCACAAAACAAATTCTGTACTTTGGCAACTTGTGGTAACCTCTATCACTCAAAAATATTCAGTTAGTGTGAATGATAACATTCACTGATTATCAAATGATGTTAGATGATTATTAAAAAGAGAAAATGTTTCAATCTCGTGTTACTTTAAAAGGCCTAAAGTTAGGTGTCTAGCAGGTGTTCAACATTTTAAGAAGCAGTGTGACATCTATTGTCACAAAGCATACTTACAGCAATCTTATGAAATAGAGGGATCCAAAGGTATGATCCTATTTTACAGCATAGGAAGCTGAGGCTTATGGAGGTTAATGGTTTGTCTATTTATCTCCCAAGTTTTGCTGGAAAGGACAGAAGACACAAAGAGGGAACACCACCTCTGAGTGAGTTGATGGCAGCCTGGCAGGATGGACCTCAGTTCAGAGGACTCCAGTCATCCCTGCTTCCTTGGACCACAAAGAATCTCAGCAGTCAAGCTCTGGCTATCTCTTTAGAGCCCTACATGGTGATCACCTAGATACCCTAGGTCAAGATAATAAGGAACAAGTTGGCACTGTGTTTCCAAAGAACTCAAAAGCCATAAGGTCTGCTATTAGTTAGTTTCTTTGCTTTTTTAAATCCAATATTTTTATTTGTGGACTGTATGTTAAGACTCTGAGCTTTGTGTCTGATTGGACCACTGACTGTATATTTTATTCTAAAATAATGAACTTGACCTCCTGCTTAATTAGCTGCAAAATGACTGTAGTAAGAGCGATCTCTCAGGAGTGGAGCACAAGTTCTTTTTTTTTTAATTGCTGTATTCCACTCATGCAGAGGAAATGCTATGTCAATTACAAATTACTACTAGGTTAGACGTCAGCAAATCTTAAATAGGTTCCAAGGAGATATTGATCAAGAATGATTTCTTTTAAAAAACAGTTTCCATCAAACATTTTTAGCATTGGAAAATACTTCCAAAAGACTGATATAAGTATATAACCTTCCCACTGAATATACAAGTGCCTAACAACAATGGAAAAAATGAGCTTGCTTCTAGGCCTATCGATTTTATTGAAAACCAAAACCAAACCAAACCATAAAGCATCTCAGGAAAATAAGAAGCAAACAAGATTCCAAAGGATATCTTAATTGCTCAAGTCAATCCTTCCTGTTCACCATGGTTAGCCATTTGTGTCAATGATTATCATTGTTTTGTAATTGCTGATTGGAAATTTATATTTTCATTTAGTAAATCATATTACCAACCATCTCCCCAGTGAAACAATTTCTACCCATACATCGAGTAAAAGCATCCTTGTTATTTGGCTAATTCCAAGTGAGCACAGTTGTGTAGAGACAGTTTCATATGTGAGGAATAGAGTTCATTTCCAGTGGTTGTGAAGGTGCTTGAGAGCCTCTCCCAGCAATAATGTGTAGAAGATTTTGCTGACACCCATAGGGAATGATTTATGAATGATGCCTACAGAAAAAAAACTGGGCTAACCTCCCAATTAATCAAGTTCTAAAGTACCTTACCACAGGATGCTGCTCTGGTCACTGGAAGCTCATTAGCCAAAGACGACCCCTACTTTTCAAATAGCCTTAAAAGAAAACATGTAATGAAAATAATCTATCACCCAGGAAGTGATGAGTACTAGCTTTTAATGAGACAGCAAACCCGGTGGTGTGTTTAATACAAATAAATAAAGTCTATGCAGAATTTGCATAATTTGTAGAGGAATCTTAATATATGATTATAAGGTACAAAATGACTTCCACCAAAGAGGTACTAAAACTAAACAGCCAGCTTCCTAGTAACTTTCCATACCATTATTTGATCTAGGAAGAATTTCTGTTTTCTCTTTGTTTTAAAATTTAGCTTCACTGTGTTGAGTCAGTTTATGTAGATAGTTGTTTTGGTATACTGCGCCTACCATTAAAACACTCAACCTGTATCATTATTAGAAAACTGGGAGCTGTAATTTACCAATGAAGGTGTCAGAGAAACTATTATGAAGATGGTAACCATTATACACAGAGAAAACAGAGCAAACAAGAACTATAGAATCCACTTCTCCTCTTGTTGAACATGAAACACTGCATTACACACTCAGTTTGTTCTTTTCACCCCAAATACATTAAAGTGGTATGTTACCATCTGGTCAACCCAAAGAGCACTATTGGGGAACACAGAGGCTCTTAGAAATCATTGTTAAACTACATCCAAGCCCAGAGACAGTGATCTCCAAAGTTCTCTGGTACAGTCTCTGCAAGAAGAAGCTGCAAAGAGATGGTACACAACGCATGAATCAATTGAACAGCTAAGGGAGTATCCACAGTGAAAGATGCCAGGAGCACTGCAGAGACACATTGTCCTGGAGCTGCATTTCCTTCTCAGTGGTGACATCAAGAGATCTCACCTTCATTGTTCCTTCCATGGTGTAGTGGTTGATTGATTATGTCAACTTGAGAACTTTAGAAGCATAACTAAACTTGGCTCAGCAATTGGCCCAGCAATTCTACACCCTAGGGTGTAGAGGAGCCACCCTAGAGTGGATCATCACCTAGATAATATAAAAAGGAAATGAAGAAGGACAGAGGTACTTCCATTCCTTTTGGAGGAGCTCCAGTCTTCACCTTCAGCTTGGACTTGTCTCCTGGCTTCTAGTGCAGACTCCTCGGCTTCCACCTTGGATCCTTCAGCCTTTTGTCGCAGACTCATCGGCCTCCTGGTACGGACTTGCACGGAACTCTGCAGTGAACTCCAGACCCTGGACTGATTCCTTCAGTCTTCAGTGTGCAGACACCCTCTGCACACTTCCCCATACAACTCTCTGGCTGACCGTCATAAGCCAATATTGTAATTTCTTATAATTTGTATATCCTGTGTTATATCTGTTTCTCCTGTAAAACCCTGACTGATACACATGGTGTGTACTTCTGTGTGTGTGTGTGTGTGCGTGTGTGAGCGAGAGAGAGACAGAGAGACAGAGAGAGAATGAGAGAGAGAGAGAGAGACAGAGAGACAGAGAGAGAATGAGAGAGAGAGAGAGAGACAGAGAGACAGAGAGAGAATGAGAGAGAGAGAACATCAACAACAGCTTTGTTAAACTACAGCAACAAAACAAATCCCCAACTACTCCTGGATAGTAATCCTACCCTTTGTGCTCTTCTCCATTGTAATTAAACAATTCCCTACTGACACCACATTGAGCTAATCTGCTCATTTACGCATAGGCTGCTAAGGACTTATATTAAACATCCAGTAATGAGACAGCTTTGCCCTTCTATTGTCAGAGTTATTTTTAATATTTCAGCTAAGATAAACCTAATATGATAACATTGCACCTCAGAGTTCCCCCAAAGAATTCACAGTGCTTCCAAATACATTACCTCAAATGCCTCCCACTTTCCTTTAGGAAACATGGGTAGAGTTAGTTGATGCCATTTCCAATTCATGTCAAAGTAAGTGGGAATTTGGGGCTGCCTGGGGTTGATCCCGCCAGCATTACTTGAGTCAGTTTAATGAAGAAAGCAGTTGGATTAAGTCCTATCCCCCAAATCCAATCTTTGTGACTGCTGTTGGTAAACTGAAGTTCTCAGACATGGAGAAGTGGCCTATGGATACATATAAGCCCATTCATATCAGTTGTGAGAGGTGTTGCAAAATATTTGTTACTTTTAAAGGTGCAAGTATATGCAAGCATAATCATTATCTCTTTTCATTAATTGTGGCAGATTCAAATTTATCTCTTTAAATGACCCTGCCATTCACCTAGTATCTGATATCTTCCCGTGAAGGAAAAAGTTGACATTACAGCTAATATAATAAGAACTGACAGTATTACACATATTGTATTATCAGTAGAAACATTCATATATGTGAAGGCCAGGAAAAATGAAAAATCAAAATGTAATCTTAATTATTAGACTAGATTAGTCTTTTTATACAAATAAAACAGTTGGTTGTTCATTTGAAAAACCCCAGGCTCTAGCACAACTCTATTAAGCTTTGCAACAAGACAAAGTAAAGTTGCAGTGATAGCTGGTGATTTATCCAAGGTCATAGAGTGCCCATACGGTGAAGCTCAAATGAAGGAGAATTGTTTTTTTTTTACAGAAATGTGCTCTGCATCAGAGTAGCTTTACGAATACAATGGTAGTAATAGTACATTGCTTAGCAGTTCCAGGTCTGGAATCAACTTACTTTCCTGGGCCTAAAATCCAATCATCACTTTTTATGAACTGTATAAGTTAAGCCTTATTACATAGCTTCTTTGCCTCAGTTTCCACATGTGTAAATTAGACACTATAAAACAATATCAGTTGCACAGGGCTTGCATAAATTAATCACCGTAAAGTGTTATATAATATCTAGCCCACAATACGTAGTCGATAAATCTCAATCAGTTCAAGTTTTCACCATTACTCCTAAATCTGGTTAGTCATTAGGAACACCAAGGAACTTAGAAAACTCTCTTTCTCCTCAGGTCATATTTATGGAATCAATATATCATAGATACACCGAGAAACTTACATCCTTAAGTTTCTGTAGGGGAATTTTTAGTCTCTTGAGTTTTAACACTAGTTTAGCCCTAAGAAATAGGGCTAATAATGATTAGCCTATCAAAATCCTAATAGTGATTTTGAAGAGTTATAAATTACTCAGAAACAATCTATAGAAACAGAACCAGAAAGAAAAGTTTGCTTTCCTATACATTGTTTCAATGATTTGCACTTTTTTGAAAGCATACAATGTCTGTACATTAAATCTAATTTGTACTAATTATTTAACATGATGGTTCATTATCATTATTGCCTAAGAAATTATGTTAAATTGGCCGACAGTATATCTTATTGAGGCTTCAATACATTTGATGAAAGCAGACCTAAATGTAAAAGAGGCTTAAATACATTTGATAAAAACAGACCTAAATGTAAACCTCACCTAGGAGACATGAAATCACTAAGTTTCACCATTTTATTCTGAGATTATGGCCTTCCCTAAATGGTGGCTTCTACCTCATTTGATTGTATGCAGTTTATATATTTTAAGCATGAAAAATTCCATAACCAGTGAAGTGTTCAATAATAGTTTCTTTGATAAAGAGATGTATAAAGAAAATTACTAAGCAGAAATGCCATCTTATTAGAAATTGGGCTAAATGGCACCAACAAAGTAACAAGGTGGGCCGTGTTGCTCCCATGGTTAGCCACAGTCCCCGATGACATTTGTACTGCAATTTGCTCTCTTGAAAAGTAATAATGCAGAAGACAAACATAATTTCATTTGGACCTACAATTTGTCAGGAATTTTCGGGGGTTTAGTTGCTGTAGCCTGCAGCAGACAAGATAAGAAATACCACAATAAAGAGGCACTCAAAGGACTATTTCCTTTCATTGGAGAAAGGATTATATAAAATAGTATCAAAAATTATCTTAGCAAATTCTTCTAATATGTTCAGGCAGATGCATATGGAGAGATGACCTCTTTTCTTCACAGATAAATGCCATAATTAGAGATCTTATCAGAAGACTCACCCTTTCTGCACATTTTGATGGAAGAGAAAAGTTTGCTATGCAACAGACCTTCCTTCCATGCTAGGTCCTTCCTTGAGCCCCCAGAATGACCCTTGCCAGGTGATTACCCTTCCCTAATCTGAGCTTTTCCCAATGCTTCTGAGCAACATGCAAATCATGGGAAGGATTAAATTTGATGGTAGGAAAACTGAATGATTCCATACTTAATACAGGGTAGACATTTGGTAAATATATGGGTTTTTAAAAATCTCTTTTCTGCATTTATTAATCTTAACCATACTTGAGCATTGACTGTTACTGAATATATGCAGCTTATTCTTGCATTTCAGAAAGGTAGGCTAGCATCATTTCTGCAATGCTCATTATATTTTATAATCAGTCCTAAACTAAATATTTTCAAGTTATATTTTATTATTTACTACATGGACACAAAAGGATTGGAAGGGCTGGCAACTTCTACTGAGCCCAGAGCTCACCTGAAACTTCAAGATTTACTTGTAATCACTAAGACTATTTCTCAGCCCAGAGCTCACCTGAAATTTCAAGATTTACTTGTAATCACGAAGACTGTTTCTATCTGAGAGTAAAAAGATGAAAGAAAAAGGGACACAGAGAAAGAGAGGAAAGAGAATGACTAAAGGAAAAAGAAAAAGAAAAGGAACAGAAGTGCCACAGGAAGAAAGCAGCAGAAAAAGACAAAAGATAGCTCATTATAGAGAAAAAATTAGTTTCTCTGGCTTTTAGACAAAAATGACAAGGTTTTTCATCACTACTTAAGATAAATTTTTCATATATATCAGACACCAAGCTCTAAAATTAAGGGAATATTAATTTTTTGTTCATTCATTCAACAAACATTGGACTATTGGTAGGGTTTACAAACATACACAGAGACAACTAGCAATGGAGAGGAAAGCTGTCCTGAGGAAAAGACCAAATATTATCTAAAAATAAAATGACCAGAGAACATGAAATACCAAATGCTTCACTACAGTTTTTCAGTATATACAAATTTATAATCATGACCCTGGGGTAGAAACACAGAATGAGGAAATCAGTTAGCATAGAACCTGAACCCAGATGTGATACCAATAACTATGTAAATTTCAAGGTCATTGAAATGTTTTGGCACTTAATTTATCATTTTAAAATGGGATGATATTAATATCCTTTCCATCTGCCATGCAGTGCATTTGTAGGAAAGAATACTTCACCAAGTTTTTGAATAATCAAATATATCCAATACAAGAATACAGGAATAAAAACGATTAAGATATGCTATATATACATATACCAATCCCCAAAACAAATGTAACTGTGATGCATTACAAACATATATTAATAAAAAATTGAAATTAAAAATAAAGTTACAAACCGTGCATTGTCGTGCACGCCTGTAATCCCAGCACTCGGGAGGCTGAAGCAGGAGAATTGTTGTGAGTTTGAGGTCAGCCTGGGCTACAAAGTGACCTCAAGGCCAACCTGAACTGCATAGCAAGACTCTGTTTCAAAAAGACTATATATATATATCTATATATCTAGTTACAATGAAAAGTTTTTAAAATAAAAAACTAAAAAGGCAAACAGAACAATATTAAAAATTATTTTTAACTCATACATAAAAATTATACATATTAGAGAGATACCACTTGATGTTTTGTGCCTGTGTACATTGTGTAACTCTTTTTCTTTTTTGGTACTGGGAATTGAACTCACAATCTTGCCCTCTTCCTATGCAGGTGCTATGCTGCTGAGCTATACCCCTGCCCCTACATTGTGTAATTCTTAAATTGGTCTAAGCATATCTGTCTTTCAAATGCTAATCATCCCTGTACGGTGAAAAGATTCAAAATCTTTTTTCTAGCTCCTTAAATGTACAGCACACTGGTTGTCATTTGTACTTGCTGTACTGTCCAACACCACACCAGAACTTCCCGCTCAGATCTGTCTGTCCCTCAGTATCCACTGAACACCCTCTTGCAGTACCCTCATCAGAGCAAACTAATTTTGAGCTAGGAACTGTGAATTTCACTGCTACCAAGCCCATTCACAATGTACACAGTCCTTCACCAGGTAGCACTGCAACAAGGGAAAACACACCTGGTAAAAACCCAGCCCTCACCTGGGAACCAGGCATGCAGCACAGAAGCCCAATGCTCCAGTAAAATTATACATATTCCCCAATAAGCATTGCAAGGTCAAGGAGAAACATGATGAATCAGAAATACAAAAGCTGAGAACAAAAACAGACAACAAGGTAGAAGAGAGGAAATGAGAGCTCACTGGAGGCAGGAAAGATATAGAGGAGTTTTCATCTCCAGCAAACAAAAAGCAGGTACATGAGGCCTAGCATGTATTAAATAGCTTGATTAACTTTCCAAGATGCATTTGCACATCAAAACACCATGTTGTACATGATAAACATGTAAGATTTTACTTGCGAATTAAATAAATAAATGAATGAATAGGTGGAAGAGTGCCACTCTTAACCTGCACTGTAAATGGCAATGATTTCAGCTGCTACACATCTGAAACAAATATACATTCATCTGTTCATCACTCTTTTTTTTTTTGGTTTTTCTCCGGTACCGGGAACCGAACTCATGACCTTGCGCTTGCCAGGCAGGCGCTTTGCCGCTGAGCTAAATCCCCAGCCCCTGTTCATCACTCTTTACACTGAGTCCCAGGGTAATCATTACTTTCACTATACAAAGGTAAAATAAAAAGAGTGGTAAAATCATTGTATATACATATATATGGAATTTTATCATAGATTATATCTTCTTAACAAAAAATTTCAAGGAAAAGTGATGAATTTATCTATATAAACTTGAAAATGCTTTTCTAAAATGTCATGAAAGGAATTAAAGGATGTGGAAGTTAGAAATATGTGTGTAAAGCAGGCATGAACATTTCCAATATATATTGTATCACATCATATACGTGCTTTCATTAAATATCTACATGCTTTCATTAAATGAAAATAGGCAAAAGTAGAAAAAATTTTCCAAAGATATTAAACCTCACTTGTCACAAAAATGCAAATGAACATAGAGATTATAGAGATATAATCTATATCTCTATAGAGATTATAGTTGCTGGCTGTAAAATTCTCAAAGTGTGTCATATATACATATGATAGAAAAAGAGAGAAAGTCACAGACCTATGACTTAGTTTGGTACAATGTGTACTGCATCTGCTATTAGTAATAGTATAACTTGTGGTATAAAAAAACCTTTTATGATTAATTTTGCAGTAATTATCACAACCCTTAAAAAATACTTTAGTTGTTTCTAAATGGAGACACAGTTTGCATATCTCTTACCCAAAATGCTTGACACTGGAAGTGCTTCAAATTTCACATTTTTTTCTAACATTGGACTGTTTGCACATACATAATGAGAGAATTTAGGAAGGGAGGTCAAATATAAATATGAAATTCATTTGTATTTCATGTGCACCTTATAGACCAGAGGTAATTTTATACAATATTTTTAATAAGTCTGTGCATACTGAAGTTACATGGTATGGAATTTTCCATTGGTGATATCACATCACTAGTGAAAAATTTTCAATTTTGTTCTGTTTATTTTATGGAAAAAAGATAAAACAAAATTTCATAACAAGATGATAGGAGGATAACAATATTTAATACATCACATATTATTATCTTTAAAGTACAACATAAGGACCTAAACAATTCTCCAATTGATAAAAGCACAAACCTTTCTTTTCTACAAACTAAGAGACACTAATAATATAACTAACTTGTATTTCTTCTCTTTTTCCTTCCTTTCCTCTTTCCCCCATTCTAGTTCTCTTTTTTTTTCCTTTTTAACAATTTCTTCCCATTTAAATTTTCAATTTTAGAGTACTGCAGATTTCAAATTTTCAGATTAACGTTGCTCAACTTGTAATAGCTAATATGTCTTTAGACCTAGTAGAGTAAAGTACGTGTAAAACAAATATGAAACCACAGAATAGCATCATAAAAATATTTCTGCAGTTTTCTCTTTACAGTTTTGTTTATACCAATAAGTTGTACTACTAGAAGCAAATGAAATACATATTGCATCAAACTAGGTACAATTTAATTAATTTTTAATGATAAAAAGACTTTAAATCTTTGAATTACAAATGAAGTCTCAGGCTGAAAAACAAATTCAGTACTATGCCAATGCTAGGTACCTAGTGAACCAGAAAAATAGAACTCAAAGTTAAAACTTCTGACTTCAACTCACATGATTGCCGCTTTTCCCACTAGAAGCAGCTATTAAATTTAATTAATATAAAATGAATAGAAACATATCTAATATGTGCAAGGTATATTTTTAGCCCTTGTTTTCTATTGGTTTATTAGGATTTTAAACCTACTTTAACATTTAGATGTTATTGCCTTGTATATGTTTTACCAAAGTTTCCCAACTAAGTACCATGGACTTTGCAGTCTAAATAACAAAAATTTATTTCTTCACAGTTCTAGCGTCTAGAAGTGCAAGGTCAAGGGTAGAGCAGTGTTGCTTTCTTCTGAGAAGGCCTGTTCTACTAGATCCCAGTGTATCTCCGACTAGTTTTGTTTTGCACGCCTTTGTCTTTACTCTTCTTATAAGGGCACTCTCCACACTGGATTGAAGTGCAATCTAATGAACTTATTTTACTTTAATCATCTTTTTAAACTTAGTCACAGCCTTGAGGTACTTGGAATTACTACTTAAAAATATGAATAAAGTAGAGGGGGATACAATTCAGCCCATAGAACCCTGTATAAATATATTTCTTTAATTAATAATTACTTAATACCCACAGGGAGTCTGGGGTATAGAGATGGACGACTTGAGGACTTCTAGTCTATAGGAGAACACAGAGAGTAGCCAAAGAGTGTTCATACCAAGTGACACCATGTTATCAATACCCTAGGTGCTGCAGGCACAGCCAGAACTATCTGACTTAGGCTGGGGGCAGATCAGAGATGGCAGCTTAGAGAAAAATCTCTGAGCTGCATTTTTAACCTGAGGAGCATTTCACTAATCACAAGAGTTTATACCACTTGTTCAAAATACATTAAACAAGGTGTGATTACAGGGTAGTTACAAGAAAACATGCTGGAAAGGCACACAGAGACTATATATATTGTTATTTCAAAGTGCCTGAACTTTTGTCAAAAGATTCAGTGAGCTACTGAAAGATTCTTAAGGAGTCGTATCATAACATATGCACTCTAGAAAAAACATCACTTATGATAACTGAGAAGATAAATCAATGGGTCGGGGCATGCAGCAAGCTGGAACAGAGAGTGCTCTAAAGAGTCGATAGCAATGACGCAGGCAAGAAATGGAAGAGCCAGAAGCAAGTCAATAGCATTGAGACCACATCCTCAGTGATTTCACCTCTGGTTCACATTAATTAAGACCATCATTTAGTTTACAATATGTGCGTCAATAACAGGATGACTTAAAAGCATCTTCTGTTTTCACATATGTATTCCCCAAAAGGAAAAAATTAATACTTTGTCCATGGAAAAATAGTCAGAGCAAACAGAGGGCCCTGTATAACCAGACTGAGAAATATAATAGCCCTCCACACTACCCCCTTTGGAGTGAATTAATTATTTTGCACAGCAAGTTCAGAAGTTGCATGCTGATACCATCACTGCAAGTAAAAGAAACAAATAAAGTATGTTCAGCACCAACAAAGGCACTTGTACTTTATGCTTTGCAAGTTCAACCACAAATGAAAATTACTTTTTTCAAAGCTTAACAATATTACCAGCCTGACCTCCAATTGCAGATATATTTTAAATGAAAATCTTGACACCATTTGATGAACTCTTCTTACCCCTTATATTTTTTTTACCAATATTGACAATAGAAATTTATTACACTACATAAACCACAAACTTTAAAGGATGAAATGGAAAAGAAAAAAATTACCTGGTCTATTTTGCAAAGGAAGTTGAAAAATAGTGGCTGTAGCTACAAGGTATTTTGAGAAACACTGTTAATGTATTCTCCATGAGGGACTTTCAATTATTTGCTCTTACATATTCTGTCACAAATATTTTAAATGTCTTTTATTTGTTGTGATAACAATTATTGTTTATATTTACATTGCCCTCTTTTATGTGGGCTTAATCTAATAAATCAAGAAATGATTTGACCACCTTGAACTCTAGTTCAACCCTTAAGAATATGTGAGGTACAATTAGAGAAGCCTAAAATTTCTCTTCTTCCTACTCCTTTATTCTCAGACATGTTAAATGTTAACTGTTAGCCTCCGCATTATACTCCTCGAACTCACTTGTTAATCAGGCAAAGCTAGGCTTATTAACCTTTTGGCAATAAAAAGAATGTCACCTTGACTAATGTCTCAGAAAGCTCAGATCTGTAGTAGATTTTATAGAAGTTTTGAGTTTATACTTCCACAGTTTCAAGCAGGCCTCTCACTGAGTCTTCTAATTGGGACTGGGCTAAACTTAAGATGCAATAATTTCAGACCAGGGGACACAGTGAGGGGAGGGGACTTTAAACAAACCTTCATGTGTACACAGTCATTTGTTAAGTGAGCTATTTGCCCAGAAATCAGGTGAGAAATCCAGTGTTCTCTGTACAGGCTGTTTACGTATATGAGCAAAGTATTTGCTCAGATAAATTGGTCTTTAGAAGTTTCTTCAGGAACACAGGAAGTATATCTACTGGTTTCATTCTTCTCTTCCTAGGCAAAAGTCCTTTACAATTCTGTCACATTGACATGGGGGCCTCCATTTTCATAAATAGAGTGATCACATTTCTGGGATGGATGTTTGAGGGAGAAAATAAATGACTAGAGGCCAGTACCAAACTTCTCCTTAGTTCATAGATATTTGGGGGATGCAGTGACACAAACTAATATTTTAGTTGCCTCCTCTTAGGCCAATGTTAATTGTCACACCCACAACTGATACACAAACCTGACTATTGAAAACCATAGTGCCCAGAATATCATGTTATCTGAACACTCCAAAATCACTGGGCAATGCTCATTTCCCTAGAGTGCCATTGATTCCCTGTTTGAGTAGTGAAATTCTACTGACCACTCTCATCCATTACTCTCGGCCCTACCACCCACATTTTATAAGACCTTCTGTCACTAAATCTTCAACATTACTATATAATCATCTATATCTCTCTCTGACCAGATCCTGAAAGGCAGAATTATGTCTTTTTCATCCTGAATTTCCCAGAATCTAACATAGAGTAAAATGTTTAATAGATAAATAAATAATGAATAAATAATAAATAAAAAAATAAAGTCCATGAACAGATGAATGGGTACATGGGTATATGAATGGACAGATATTTGGATGAGATTATATAGAATTTGTAGAAAAATATATTTTCTTCTAAGAAAGTGGCAGAAAGATGTGTTTTCTAGAACTTTATGGCTGACTATATGATTTTATGACCTTCTTTCATTCAATACATATTTACTAAATACATTTTGTCAGCCAAGTACTGTGCTAGGTGCTGAGTTTTAGAAGACAGAATGGTATGTCTGTCACATTGGAGAAACTATTTTGTCACCGTGGCTATTTGCCTAATATAACCACTACCACAACTATTCTCATCATCACAGCCATCATCATGACCACCAAAGCCATCTACATCATCTCAGCCATCATAACCAATATGACTGTGCTCATCATCATCATAAACTCCAAGCACTCACCACCATCCAACTACTGTCTATGTCACAACACCAATCAAAGAGTTCATGGCGATATACGAAGTTAAGTCCTGAGGTTTCATATCTTGAAGTAGTAGTGATATGATGCTGATATTGTGGGTCCTAGAATGAAATTTAATGAAGAGGGGACTTAGAGAGTCAAACAGAGATTGAGAGATCTCTATTTCTCTAAAAAGGAAATAATTTTGAGCAAAAAAACTGAAAGCATCATGACATATAAGCATAAATACCAATAGATTACAGAAGGAAAGTAATTGGAGATTGGAAATGAAGTTCAGACTCCTGAGAAAGTGAATGGGATTTTTGTTAGTGCAAACTCTGTTGTCAGATCTTAACATAAGATTTTCAGGCTATTGCCAAGAAACCAAAGTCAAACTCCTCTCTAGTGTATGAATAATCACATCTTGAACTCTGTGAAAGTCTGGGGCTAAAAGGAAAAACAAAATAAGATATCTGACTTTAACATTAAAGAGAGGAAGTGTGAATTCTTGTTTAAGTTCAAGAAAATCATTCCATTTCCAGAAGTAAAGATAGACTGGGCATCAGCAATTAAAAATAGATATGATCCATGTAGATTGTGCTACTTCTTGAGACTTTTTCACTTATATGCATTTACTCAGCAGGGTATTTTAATTTTTTTCTATTTTTTTAACTACTATGGCTTCCATGGCTACAAAGTCTCAATTTCCCCTTTTTCTAATTGGCCTGAAATCTATACAGTGATTTAAAATACACATCTCAGATAAACTGATAGTGAAAGTGCAGTGTCCATTTAGAACAATATATAATTCTGCTAAAAGCTTTGTTACTACAATCTACTTTTATAACCTACTTATTTGGGGAACTCCTGAAAATTCTGTGTCCCCCCACAAGGCTTCTGAACAAGGAAAACAAAACATATTGATACAGTCTAGGGTAGGGCAACCAGTTGCACATTAGGATTATTTCTACAGAATGTAGAATATGTAGAATATGTTATATTATGACAGATTTAACAAGAGCTCCTATGTTAGTTTCTATCTCTGCTGTAACAAACTGCCACAAACTTAGTGGCTTAAATCAGCACCAAACCATTTTAAAATGCTGCAGTTAAGAAATATGAAATGAGGCTTGCTTGGGTCCAAAGTGTTACCAGGGGTCCATTACTCTCTGGGAAAGAATCAATTTCCTTCCTTTTCTGTCTTCTAACATGAGTTCATGTTGTTGGTTCAACGGTTGTCTTCCTCCATCTTCAGATACAGAAACAGTGGGTCCATTTCTCACAGCCCATCCTTCTGACCTTCTCTTTTGCCTCCATCTTCCACGTTTAAGAATCCATGGTTCCACCTGGGTAATCAAAGGTAAAGCTATTGGAAACCTTAATCCTTCCTTGTGGTGTAACATAATGTTTCCATGTATCAGGATGTGGACATCTTTGAAGAATCACTGCTCTGCTTTCCAGAATGCACCCTATGGCCCCAAGATTCATAGTCAAAGTGCATTCACCCTCTCTCAACATCCCCAAAGTCTCAACATATTACAAAATCGATATAATTACATTACATAGTAATAAGTAAATACACGCCTTGTTTTGAATGGCATTCAGTTTAAAGTGGCAACCCAGAATGAGATTATTCACTGATAGCAAGTGAGACAGAAGACAGAAACAAAGCTATTAGATCAGGGAATTAGGCATTTCAAAAGATCACTGGGTTAAAATCATCTCCAGTCTTCACAGTACTGAAATATTCTGTTAGGATTTTTTTCTCCTAAGTTCGAGCATATGCAACACACGGGCCACACTCGTGTTTACCCAGGGACCATGAGAATCATGTCAAGCCTGCCAGGGCCATGCTAGCAAGAAACTTGGGTTCTCAAATCACCTTCTCCTTTAAACTGAACAAAGAGAGAGAAAAGTCTTGGTGTTACTTGATTCCAATTCCAGCTGACATGTTAATTTTAGACTGAATTTTGTGATTAAGCAATTTATGTGTTGATAACATTTCCCTCTTCTTTTTATAGATCTCTTTTCCTACCATTTCCACCTAATGGCATGCCTACTTGCCTTGTTTTTTTAGATCTTATGGTCCAGGGTTCTGTCCTGTTATTCATTTATGAGGTTGTCATTTGAAATTTTGTTGATAAGTAAGCCTATACCTATACATACTGGCATCTGAGTAAATGACTTTTCTAGTCTAGTAATAAAGAAAAACATTAGCAAAGGCATGGATGATGTTGAGTAGAAGAGCTTTTCCTTTGAAAATATTGGCAGACAGTAAGTTTTTCTGAATTTGCCTCCAATTCCAATTACGCTTTGCTACACAAGAGACATAAAATCTCTCTAGGTTGTTCTGAGTAAAGGACAAGATGCATAAATTCCAATGAGAAAGACTTATAGCAGCATTGCTAAGTGGAAACACATTCACAAATTGCCTTTATAAAATAACTGATGCTTCTAAAGCATTTTTCAGCTAAGTGGTGGACACAGTTGCAGTGTGGTATTAGTTATATAGAAAGCTTCTGGCTTTTTATTTGATAGGATTGTATTTTCTTTCTTTAGAGTTCACCCTTACCAAGGACTCCTAAAAAAGGATTTGGGTACTTTGGTAATTTGTTTCTAGTGAGAAATATCTCTTTTGAAATGATCCCCAAAGTCCACACTTCAAAATCCCTTAAGGCCATGGAAAATCTTACCTACCCCGACCACATCATCAGTGAAAGTGTAGATCTCTCTTTTTCCTTGTCCTTTTGCCTCCAGCTCCAGGAGAAACATATTAAGCCCCAGGTGTGGTCTATTTGAAAAGCATCTCATTGGCATTGTTTGAAAAACAACACTGTAGTGAAACATGGGTAAACTTATTTGCCTTTTCCAAACCAGGACCATTTTCTTATCCTTTCTTCACTTTCTTTACTGAGTACAAAGAACAAAAATGATACTTTTCTCATAGCATTACTCTGAGAAAAAAGCCTGGATTCCTGGGTCATTACTTTAAGAATTTCCCAAGGTAACCAGTCCATTATGAACATGCACCTTGGAGTCTGCCATAAGTAAGAAATAAATCTTCAGTTGCCAGAGCATTTAGTTCACCTGTATTAGTGCGTTTTTTATTGGTGTAGCAAAATACTTGAAGCTGAGTAATATATAAAGAAAAGAGGTTTGTTTAGCTCATAGTTCTTAAGGTTTGAGGACATGGCACTAGCATTAGTTCAGCTCTAGTGATGACCTCATGGTGAGTGGGATCACAGTGGTAGAAGCAAGTGTAAAAGAGGATAACACATGGCAGGACAGGAAGCCAGACAGGGCCTGGAGTCCCAGGATATGTACATGAATCACTTTCAAGAGCATTTCACCAATGACCTAACATTCTTCCACTAAGCTCCACCTCCTAAAATCCCATACACTGCCACACTGCCACAATGATTACCAAGTCTCCAACACACAAACACTGGGAAATCAAAACCACATCCAAATCATGGTAATGCTCAAGCTAATACAGACCTGTACCAAGAAGTAGAGGAACGGATGAGAAACATGATATATGTGACTTTGGGTTGTTATTCAGGAAGAAAGCAAGATAACTAATACTTGAGTTATAGCAGTGATTATTTGGTTTGAAAAGTGATAAAATAACTGGTAAAAAGGCATTTATTACCATGACATATGAGGTACAACGTATCCACTCAGCTGTAGCTCTAGGTCAAAGGTAAACAAAAGAAAATTTTAAGTGTACACTGGCTGATATTAGTTAATAATATTTTGTGAAAAAATGCAAGTCCAATAAGAAAAATGAGTTATTTGAAAGGGGAAAGACAATAGTCACAAGAAATTTGGTTTCTTGCATGATTAAAAATTTAGATTTATTTTAGACTTCATATAATAAGATAAATTGTAAGTCTTTGAATGAGAAAGGTCTCATTGAAATGTGAGTGGAATGATTCAGTCTAATGATTAAACTCAGCTAAAAGGTGAAATCCTCCCACACATCATGTTGGATACCTTCAAGCTAGCTGTCACTTAGTTAAGAGAGATAGGAAGAAAAGGAATCAATGAAATAAAGTAGACTTGAGAACTTTGTTTTTGAAAGAACTTTGGTGTGGTCACTGGCTGGACATAAAAAGATCAGAGTCAACCATATCTTTGAAAGTACACTGCCACTGAGATCATGTGACTCAATGTAAAAAGCTTTTGACTGAACAAATAACCTGCAAAGCCTTTCATGCTAACAAGAAGGCTGCAAGTGTTGTGCCTTCCTTGCACCATAGACTCCAGTCCCCAGGAAAGTGACAGATGCTCAAGAACAAACTGCAGGGTAACAGAGAGAACAAGGCATAGAATATTTTTCCCAAAGATGTAGCAAGGTCTAATAATATGTGTATGATCTCTCAAAAAATGTAAAAGGGTTCCTTTTTCCCCACATGTTCACCAGCATTTCTTAATATTTGATTTCTTAACAATGACCATTCTTTCTAAAATAAGATGGTATTTCAATGTTGTTTTAATTTGCATTTCTCTAATAGGAAGCAATGTTGAGCATTTCCTCAGTATTTATTGCCACTTGTATTTCTTCTGTAAAGTGACTATTCATTTTACTGGCCCATTTTATGATTTTTTTTATTTTTGGGTCTAATTCTTCTGAGTTCATTATCTACTGTAGATATTAATTAGTCTTCTGAGGTATACCTGGCAAATTTTCTACCTATTATGTAGGTTGTATTTTCACTCTGTGGATTGTTTCTTTTGCTCTATAGATACATTTTAATTTTCCATAATACCATTTGTTGACTCTCAGAACTATTTCCTGTACAACTGGGGTTTTGTTCAGAAAGTTCTTACCTATTACTTCAAGAGTTTTAGCTGTTTTTCCTTCCATTAGGTTGAAGTGAGTGGTATTTAAAAATTAATAAATTAGTGAGTAAAAAATCATATGTTTTTATGATTCTTTCAATAAATAGATACACATCCTTTGCCTGTGAACAGATGCATTACTCATACAATGGCATACACTATCTCTAAAGCAGAACTAATGGGATTGTATTTTAATGACAAATTTCTTCAAGGTAATAAATCAGATTCAAATCAGTCCATTCTGCTAAAAGGAAAGAACGAGGAATGTGCATCTAGCTGCTTCAAGCTCTCTGCCCTAAATACTGTTGCAGTCTTAAGAACTTAGAAAACATGTGACATATCTGAAAAAGCCCACAGAACATCAAAGAGCATACCAGTGAAGGGGCACTGCAGTACTACTAGAGATGCCTGGAAGGCTGCATATTCATTTAATATTCATCTGTTACCAACAAAAGTCAATGTTTTCAATCTAAAGAATTTTTAAAACAAAGTTTAAAGAAAAAGATATGACAGACCACTACATAAAAATGCAGCCCAAATTTCCAATTATTACCAAACATGTAGTTTCTTGTCATATTATTTAAAATTGCCTCAGTGATTTAATCAATATCTCACTTTCTGAATAGCACATGCTAATTCTTTAAGAAAGCTGTCTTCTAAAAGGAAAATTCATAAACAATGAAAGGCTTCCTGATGTTACAAAGGGAAGCAGAAACCATTTCTTTTTTCAGTGACAGATTTTATCTAACTGAATCTAATTCTGTGTTTCTTTTTTTATATTTTAAAGAGGAAAAATTAAACAAAATTCTAAAACAAGATAATAGGAGAGTAATGGTTAATACATTATGTATTATTATCTTAAAGTTAGTTTCTAAGAGTACAAGATATGGGCATTAAATTGTCCAAACAATATTAGCACAAACCTTTTTTTCCTAAGAGAAATTAGTAGTATTTATACTAATATATATATAAAGATTTAGCTACTATTACTATATC
>NW_004955483.1:2998987-2999814 GCF_000276665.1 Chinchilla lanigera | reverse complement strand
TTTTCCTTGTATGAATATTTACTGTTATAAATTCCCCTCTTAGGACTGATTTCATTGTGTCCCATAAGTTCTGCTATGTTGTATTGTCATTATCATTTAATTGTAATTTTTTTTTTGAGACAAGGTCTCACTACACAGTTTAGGTTGGCCTTGAGCTCACTTTGTAACTGAGGCTGGTCTTGAACTTGCAATGATCCTCCTGCCTCAGCTTCCCGAGTGCTGGGATTACAGGTGTGCAACACCATTTCCTTTCTTTTTCTTTTTTTTTTTTTGTACCAGGAACTGAACTCAAGACCTTGCACTTGCCAGGCAGGTGCTGTGCCACTGAGCCATCTCCCTGGCCTAATTGTAGAAACTGTCTAATTTCTTCTTTAATTTCATCTGTGACCCTTTGATTGTTCAGCAGGGTGGTATTTAATTTCTATGTGTTTATGAAGTTCTTGTCATTTCTTTTGCCATTGATTTCTAATTTCATTGCACTATGATCTTACAATACACATGAGATAATTTTCATTCCTTTTCATTTACTTAAGCATGTTCTATGAGCCTGTATGTGTTCTATTTTGGATTGTGTCTCATGTGTTGATGAGAAAATTGTGTACAGTATTTTCTATGACCAATCTCAGTGTTGGAACAGTTTAGAATAGTTATGTCACTTTTAGCTAAAGTGGTACCACCAGCATGAGCAATAGCATCAAACATAGCCTGGAAAATGACAAACTGAGGTAACCATTAATTTGCCACTTTTAAACATATGAACTAACTTGTGGTTATATCACAAAAATCTGAAACAAACCAGAAAATTATATGCAATATATACGTCCTTA
>NW_004955483.1:2990046-2998805 GCF_000276665.1 Chinchilla lanigera | reverse complement strand
AGAAGAAGAAGTGATTAAAAGTAAGACTAGAGGACAAAGAGGGATCACACTAACTTTGGGAAACTGGTACAGAAGACTGGAAGGAAAGAGAGAAGGAGGAGCTAAACAGAAGAACACAGCAGAATGAGAACCATAAAGAGGCTGGGAACCACATTCACACTCATATCATATAAAAAACAAGATCAAACAATGAAGGCTGAAAAAGCCAAGAAAAAAAAAAAACAGAAAACAAAACTAAAACCTCAACAACAAAAAAGAAATAATAGAGAGAAAGAAGAAGAAAAGTCCACTTCCAGGTTTGTCTCTGCTGTCATTGGTAGACAACATGTGGAGACAGAGTCCGGATCCATATTGATTTATCCCAGCAAGCCAGCTGTAGCTTTTTGGTGGGGAAGTGGATAATCTCAGGGAGCTTGCACCTTCTGGTCAGGACCACACTCATTCAGCCTGAAGCCATAAGCACACCTTTCTTGAGCCTGAGCCCAGCTGGGAGCGAATAGATGGAACTAGCTGGCCACTCTCTAAGATGGCTCCCAGCCAAAGGCTGTCTCCAATAGGATGACTGAGGCCTCAGTACTCACTTCCAGCTACTGCAGTTCTTCATATCCACTGCTCCCCTCCACTGCTGGGTTTCTCCATGAAGGTCTCTGGGGTTACCAGCAGTCACCATGTGCCCACAGGTCTGAATCTCTCTTCTCATTCAGTGAGTCCCATCTCAGGGAGATGCTGCTGCTGGTACTTCCTTTTTCTTCATTGAAGTTTTTCTCTTCACTCTCTGGGCTTCAATTCACATTCCAGATCTTTCCTGGGTCTAGGGAACCCACTTCCCTCCTTCTTGTCTTCCTAACATTGCTATACTACAGCATCTAGACAGTAACTCTCAGAGAGTCTCTCTGCTGTTTAGCACTCTACAATCTTGGAGCTCCTCCCCTGCTTTTTTTTATAAATGACATATTTTTTCTAGAGAAAATCCTAATGCACAAAAAAGGCATAATGTAGATATTAGTAAAGTTCAAAGATAGTAAAATGGTGATGACTCAATCTATTCTTGGTGCTGTAACACAATACCTGGGATTGAGTAACTCATAAACAATAGAAATTTAGTTTCAAGAGTTCTATAATTTGGGAAATCCAGGAAGGGACCAGTGGATTTAGTGAAGGCTGGTTTTCTCCTTCCCAGAAGAAGATTGGGGATATCCATGGATGGTAGAATGGATCAGTACCATGACCTTGCATGGTGAAAGGAAAGAAAGAGTAAATTATCCATCTCCACTCTTTATCAGGACACTAACCTTATTTCTAAGGGCAGAATCCATGTGGCCTAATCACCTCCCCAGAGACTTACCTCCTTGAGGGTTAAGTTTCCATGTATGAATCTTGGTAGTTAAATACACACATTCAAACCGTAGCATGCAAAAGCATGTGAGATCAGTAACAGAGACCAACTGCAGGCCAGAAGTGTCAAGACATCTTTACTGATGGAAAACACACACATTAGTGGTGGAGGAGGGCAGGGAAATTCACACCCTGAGTAGCTGCAGAAAAATTCAGGTTGCAGAACTCCAGAAGTAGTTAGGAATTAATAGCACCAGGCACTGCTCTCGAAAGCCAAGAAAGATGGGACTGATGGGGAGGGTAGGTTGGGAGTCTGACAGAGCTCTTAGTGTGAAACCACTTTCTTACATGAGCAACATAGCTGACTGTGTGTCCCTGCCTAGACCCATGCAGTAGGCAGCATTCTAAGTGTGACCCCAGTGACCCTTGGATCTTCCCCTCCCCTTTGACTGTGTATGGAATCTGTGAATATCACTCAACGTCTCTGTTGTGCTTACTACTTTATAATACAAATTGGAGATTTTCCAGATAGGCTCAAACAAAGTTACATGTGTCCTTGAAAAGCAAAATGTTTCTCCAGCTGGTAGCAAAAAGGGAAGTCAGAAAAATTCAAAGCATGAGAATTATTTGTTTTGCCACTGGTGGCAATGAAGACGGTAGGGCCAGAACCTCAATAAATGCAGAGGCAGACTTTTCCCCAGAGTCTGGACTAAGCCAGCACTGCAATTGAAGCTTTGTGGGTCCTCAAGCAGAGACAATCAAAGTGACTTGAACTTTTACCTATAGACCCATAGGCTGATACTAGATGTTATTTTAAATTACATAGTTTCCAATCATATGTTATACAGATAGGTCAACAGACTGATAGAAACTCATATGTTTTAGCTAGGATATTAAACATCTTTAAACATGTACTATGGCTCCACAAGGTGAGGGAATATTTAGAGGTGGAAAATTTATAGGTAGAAGACCTAGTAGAAGGAAGCCAGGTTACTGAGTGTGTGCCCTTGACAGTGACATTGGGACACTGGTCTCTTCCTATTTTTCTTCCTTTGCTTTTTATTTGCCATGAGGCAAATAGGTTTCCTTCACCACGTGCTTCCTTCATACCACATCACCTCTCCACAGACCCAAAAGCAGCAGGGCCACGTCACTACGGACTGAGACCTCTAAAACTACAAGGCAAAATAAATCTCTTTCAAGTTGTTTCTGACATATTTTGTCCCAGCAACCAAAAGCTGGTGAACAAAACATATTTGATTATATGTTGCTTATGCATAAATATGATGTACAATGTATTATATACAATATTGCCTATTGCATATACAGAATCTGTAATTCAGAATATCCTTTCCCACAGCACATTTCCTAGGGTCTGCTACCTGACAAAGATTATCCTAGATGCGGAAGGAGGGCAGAGGCAGTGCCACATCACCCCTTGTTTTGTGGAGAGCAGTCTGCTCCACCAAAGCAGAGAAACCTGCACCTGGTGGGCTTGTGTTATGCCTGGGTATGTGAGGAACAGTTCCGACAGGCCTCCCTGCAGCTGCTTTCCACTCAGAAGATGGAATGATTCATGAGCCATTTTCAGGTTTTGTGTGTTCCTTTGTCACATCCTGATGGCAATGTTCTCTTCTGCAGAGAACAGGACACAGTGCCTCTGAAACCCTGCTCCTCTTTCAGCCCCACGGTGGAGAGCTGGACTAGTGGATGTGGCTTCTCAGAACACTGTGTACAAAACAATCATGTTGCCAAGGACAGGGAGCTAGAGTAAAGATAAAGCTAGAAAAATGAACCTTTTCAACCCAGAGATTCTGAAATAAAGATTATTGTTCCCCTGGAATTTTAATGTATCTGTTTCATTACTGACCCTTGGAAAATGTCAAATTCCACATTTATATGGAAGTGGTAGAACATCCCATGCCTTTCAGAGCTGTTGGAAATGGTAGAACATCCCATGCTTTTCAGAGCTGTTTATCACACTGAGGGCTCTGCTATTCTCTCTCTTTTCTTTTCCTCCTCTCTCCAGTTTATTTCTCTGACCTTTCATCTCTGACCCTCTGTATATCTTTATCTCTCTCCCTGTCTGTTTCTGTGTCTGTCTGTCTGTTTGTCTGTCTCTCTCTCTGGATAGAGGGAGCCCATATCACTTAAGGAGTCAGGGATACAGTCCAAAGAATGCACTCATATTATTTCATCATACGAACATCATCGAGTGTGTTACACAGACTATGGCAGCTACATCATCACTAGGTAACATGATTTCATTTGTATACACTAACCATCACTGTATAAAAATGTATGTGATATGCAAACACATACACATGTGTGTGCAATGTTTTTTTCTCCAGTGATGCTGTCAGTTTCATTATTTTGTCTGACACCTAACAGCTGGAAATAGAGTTGAAAAATATGAACAAGTTAAGCTTAGAAGAGGTCCTGTGCTCCATTAACACAAGAGTGAACTGGCTGGTGACCTCTATGAGATAAAATGTGAGATGTCAGGCTTAACATTTCACTCTTAGCGTGCCAAGAAGCGCTGTTGAACTGCTGTTCAGTCAGTCCTTAAAGCAGCCATCAAAGAGAATGCTGGAATAAGGTAAGGCCCTATTCTTCAGCTGCAGAGAACCAGCAGAGTTTACTACACCACAGCGACAACATCCATAGTGACACAAGGTCTCAGGGCCCCAGCATCTGGCTCTCAGTCTGGATCAGCTGGCTATGGATACCCACACTAATCTTCCTCTCTGTTGCCATAACCCCTACCTCTAATTCTCTCTCTAAATCTTTATTTTTGTATCTTCTTTTCTTTTCATTCTTTGAAGAGTACTTGATGATTTTTACAAGAGTGACAAGGATGCTATGAAAAAACAAAAGCAGCTGTTCAAAATCAAGTTTTCTGAAACCAGGCATGGTAGCACACACCAGCAGTTTAAGCACTATAGGGGGCTGAGGCACAAAGATTACATTAAGGCCCACTCAGACAACTCAGCAACCTGGCAAGCCCTAGTTTCAAAATTCTTTTTAAAGAGTTGTTTTTAAAAGGACTAGGCATGTAGCTTAGTGCAAATGTCCTAGTTTCAATATCCAGTAACACACACACACACACACACACACACACGCACATGCACATGCACCCATGCATGGAGGTTTCTAGGAATGTTTGCTCACAAATGCTGAATATTTGCATTCCAGGCAGACCAAGTGTGTAGCTGTGGCAGCAAGGTGTGCCAGCAGGAGGCAGGAAGCCATTTGTTACCATGGTATCTTCTACAGCCTTATGAGTTCACCATGTTCAGATCACCACTGCGAACTAATGGCAGAAAGAGTTATAAATGCTCACCCCAAACATTGTGTTGTAACCCCAGTGACATTCTCTGTCAGTGAGGAAGGGAAGGGAGAAACCAAAGACCAAAGCCGCACCTCCCACACAACCTGGAGACATGGAAGGGGTCAGTGAGATAAAGTAGCTGGTGAAAGGAAGCCAAGGTACTCCAGGTCAGAAAGAGGACCCACAAAGCAAGACTGTAGCCCATTTTACAGGTGAGAGGGATGGGGCCAGTATTTTTTAAGATGGAAAATTTAAGCATTCTCTGAATTCTTTCAACCTGTTGTTTAATCTAAAAGTCAGGTTGCTGCTCTTTACTCCTTCAACTAAGCCAAATTACGGACTTACATTATCCTTAAGGAATTTGGGGTGTGATGGATTTGGGAAGCATAAATTATCCTAGGGAGTGCAGATGTGAACAGCCTTCGGGAACCTTTTGTCCCTGAAGTTGCAGTCTTGAAAGTAAAACTTGTTAATATTACAGTTGGCCTTTTCTTCTTTCTACACATCTTTATTTCTTCTACCCAACCTCAAAAAGACTTCTCAAACTTATTTAAGTCATTTACTCTATGTTCCAAAAATTGAAGCTTAAAAAGAAAAAGTGATTTGCCTGAGGACATAAGAAATAAAACCAGCCTGACTGATAAAATGACTCCTAAACTCGGAGCCCGTGTGGTTTCACCATGGTGTGATTATTCTTGTGTTTTACAAATAAAATCAACCTTAATCTCACACCTGCTTTAAGATAATTTGAAGATATTTTAAGAGCAGAAAAAAATCCTAATCCTCTCAAAAAATAAAGCTTCCATCCTCATCTACCTCAATTCTCCAGGACACAGAAGTACAGTGTTAAAGAGCATATGGAGAATTCTGCTGGTGAGAAATGTCCACCATACAAATAATTCAACATAATTTTACTCCACTCTCTATTCTCAATTGTGTATAAAGCACAGAAAGTCTTGTTATATACTAATATAATACTAATCATTTTGTAGATGATTATAGCTCCCTGTCTGCCCTCTATTAATGAAAACTTCAAGGCATTTTAAATGCATCAGATTAACTGAATTTATGATAACAATTCACATGGACTTTCCATAAAATAGTTTGTATGTTACAAGACAATTACATTGCAAATTTTCTCTGGAAGAGTACTGATACGGCAAGCCAGTCCAAAAAGACAGGCACTCACAAGAAACTGAAAAGGCAGGAATGTACAAAGTTTCATTGGAGAGCTACCTGATGGACCATCTCTGACCAGGAGCTAGACAAGATGTCCACCCTGAACTGGGTCTCACCTTTGGTTTTAGTACATTTTTAGGTTTCCATAGTAACCATTGCTTCATTTTTGGGAATTTTACAAGAATGTCTTACAATTATTACAAAGTTTATCTTTCCCAGAAGCTGTTGGTCAGCTGGATTCCAGATGACCATTCTGATTTGATATTTAGCCTGCTTCCCAATTTGTCCTGTTTGATCTGTTCCCATTTTATAACTCTGTGCTAGTTGATGACTAACTGAGGGGAGGGGGTTTAACTATAGTTTAAGTGAACTTTAAGTGACTTTTCTTAAAATGGAATTACAAAAAGAAAATAGAGTGTTTCTTGCCCTATCATTCCCCCTTCAAGGATATATTTTCCTTTCTCAGGACATATATAGTCCTTCTTCATACATCATGGGTCTGGTTTCCACTCTATAATTGGAACTCTCCTTTAGAACCATAATTTGTGCTGGTTTATGCTACTTTGGATCCTATTTTTAGCCTAATTAATTATGCATGGCCTGAAAGTAAGGGCCACTAAAATAATCACTGGAGGCCCCATGAGCTCTGCAAAAAGGGAGACTAATCCTGGGCCCCAGTTTAGTAGTCCCTCATACCATCCTTGGTGGCTGTAATATGTCTTTCTCATCTCCTTTGCTTCTCTGTCTAACTTGTCAAGTGCTTCTGTAATGACCTCAGAGTTGTTTGCATAAAACAACATTCTTCTTTCAGGGGAGCACATAGCCTCCACTTGTTCCATAAAGAGTAAATTGAATTATCTTCTATTCAGTAACACTACTTCTGCCAAGGAATTAACCTGGTTATGTAACTGCCTGACCACATTCTGAACTCCTTCCACATCTTCCTTCCATTGTTTTTGGGCACAAAGAGAGTCCCCACCTTACCAAGTCTATGTCATCATTATCCCCTCTAATTACCTTTTTCTGAACCTTACATGCAGGGAAAGGGTGAGTCTCAGGATTGGCTTTGTCTCTCCACCAGTGGGGGTTCCAAAACTGACATATGGGGATTAAGAATATAAAGTTTTGCTGGTCACATTGGAGAAGGTGTGAGACCAGCTCAGCTCACTGAACGTGAGTAGGGTCCACTTGGGGGCACGCAACAGTGTAGTCATAAAGGTAGTCCCCAACTCCATAAAGAGTCCTTATCTGTGACTTTGCTTCCAAAAAGAAAATGGAGTTTCTCTTGCTCTATCCATATAAGTCCACATAAGTGCAGAGACTTCTTCCATGCTCATATACTGAACTTTCCAAATTCTACTCTCATTACTGTAACAACTTAAAAATTCATAATATTTGCTTACAGAACATAATGTCTCTATAAATGCTCAACTCTGCCATGCTCTATGAGCAGGTTCCAGGAGCCCAGTACTCTAGCTACATGACTTTTGATGTCTGCTCTGTGCTCCTTAGACATATTTCCAATGTATTTTCCACTAAATAATTCCTGCTGGTAATGTAAGCGTTTGGGAACTGTAGTGATTCCAAAATCTTCAGTGTCAACTTGACCAGATTGAGATATCTAGAAAATTAGTAAATCACACATTTTGGTGTATCTGTGAGTGTCCTTCTAGAGACATAGCAAATGGATCGACAATCTGCTAGGAGAAGCCACACACTGAACGTGGGGTACAGCATCCAATAAGCTGGTGTATTAGTTCTTTTTTTGTATTGGGACAAAACACCCAACGCTGAAAATTTAAAGGAGGAGAGGTTTAATTTAAGTCATAGTTTTCAGAGGATTGAGTCCATGGTTGAGTGAAGAAATAGCATGGTGGAGGAAAACTGCTTAATCTTTAGAAGCCAGGAAACAAGGCAAGAAAGGAGATATAGAGGGTGATATACATTCCAAAGCCACACCCCCACAGGCCCACCTCCTTGAATCAATCTCCCAACAATATGAACTTATAAATGGATTAGTCCATTGATAAACTTAGTGTCCCTATGTCTTCTAAAAGCCCCCCCTCTGAATATATGAGACTTTGGGGGGAGAATTCTAGATCTAAACCATGACAGTTAGGAGCTCAGATAGAAAAAGAAGAGAAGGGATCAACTCCTATACCTGTGCAACTAACTTTTCTCAAGTAGGTGCATTTTTTTCTGATACCATCACTTGTGGACATTAGACTCCAGATTCTTCAGGCTTTTAATTCAGCCCCACACCAGCAACTGTCCAGAGGCTTCCAGATTATCTTAGTTACTTTTCTCATTGCTTAGACAAAATATCCAACAGCCACAAGTTAAAGAAGGAAAGGTTAATTTTGCCTCACAGTTTGTAGAGGTTTCAGCCCATCGTTGACAGGTTCTACAGCAGGGTGGACATTGCTTCTTGGTCTTTTGGCTAAGATTGTGTGTAGCAGGGTGGAATGGGAGAGAGGCATCACAGACAAGAAACATTCATGATGTGGACAGCAGAAGGCTGCTGCTGCAAGCAGCAGCAGCAACTTGCCTTCTCTCTATCCCTTTACAGTCTATCCAGGCTACAAAACTTATTGATTGGTGCCACTCATACCAAAGGTGGGGCTTACATTATCCATGCTCTTAATCCCAATATCACCCCCTTAACTCACATTCACACCTCAGTCCAGCCACCTTTGAAACATTCTACCTATAACCGCATAAGGCTTTGAGGGGTATCTATATACAAGCCATAACACAGACCTTCAGCCTTGGTCTAGGGCTGCACCATTGGTTCTTCTTCTCCTGCAGCTTTTAACTTCATAGACCAAGCAGCTACTGGTTTCCCTGCCTCTACAAGCTGCAGATGCCATTGTGGAACTATTCACCCCTGATCATGTAAGAAAATCTAATAAAT
>NW_004955483.1:2987030-2989946 GCF_000276665.1 Chinchilla lanigera | reverse complement strand
ATATATATATATTGCTTTTCTCTTCCTTTTTTTCTCCTTTCCCCCTGAAGTTTCCCTTTCTTTTTTGAATAGTTTCTCTCTAGTTTACAATATCTGTTGTACATTTTTTTATCTTATTTACTCTTTCAGCTTCTCACACTAGGGAGAAAATGCAATGTTTGCACATGTTTATTTCACTTATGAGTGTGGTCTTGAGTTGCATCTATTTACCTATAAAAGCCTGAAGTTTATCTTTCTTTATGGCTCAGTAATACTAGAAGACCACTTCTTTTTTATCCATTCCTCAGTTGATGGGTATTTGGGTTGTTTCCAAGATACAGCTATCACAAATTGTGCTGCTATAAACCTGGGTGCACATATATCGCTGTGGTACTATGCTTTTAATTCTTTTGGGAAGATACTCAGAAGGAGAATAGCTGGGTCAAAAGGTATGTCCTCCTTTTTTGAGGAATCTTCACACTGATTTCCATAGTGGTTGCACCAGTCTATAATCCCACCAACAGAGGAGAAAGATTCCTTTTTCCCCACAGCCCCTCCAGTATTTGTTAATGGTTGATTTCTTGATAATAGCCATTCTTGCCAGGGTGAGATGGAATCTCAGTGTTGCTTTCATTTGCATCTCTCGAATGACAAGTGATGTTGAACATTTTTTCATACATTTATTTGCCATTTGTATTTCTTCATCTGAGAAGTGTGTATTCATTTCAGATGCTCATTTTTGATTGGGTCTTTAAATTTGGGAGATCTTTTTTTTTTAGTTCTTTATATGTTCTTGATAGTAATCCTTTGTCTGAGGAACAGCTGACATTTTTCCCACATTGTGGGTTATCTCTTCACTCTGTTGGTGTTTTCTCTTGCTGTGCAAAAGCTTTTTAACAAGATGAGATTCCAGTTGTTGATTCTTTGTGATAGTTCCTGTGTGATCCGGATTTTATACATAAAATCTTTGCCTACATCAGTGTCTACAAGAGTTTAACCTATTCTATCTTCTAGCAGATTTAATGTTTCTGTTTTAATATTTAGATCTTTGATACATTTTGAATTTAGTTTACTGCATGGTAAACTATATTGGCCCAAGTTTAGACTTTGGCATGTGCTGAGCCAGTTTTTCCAGGACCATGTATTAAAGAGGCTATCTTTCTTCCAGTGAATATGCTTGGCACCTTTGTCAAAGATAAAATGGCTGAGTATGTCTGGAGTTATTTCTGCATCTTCTAATCCATTCCATTGGTCTTCAGATTTTTTTTTTTTTTTGCCAGTACATTGCTTTTTTATCATAGTAGCTTTAGCGTGTAGTTTCAAGTCAGTGATTGTGATGTCCCCTCTCTTGCCTTTGTTGCTCAGAATTACCTTTGGTATTCTAAGTACCCTCTAGTTCCAAATGAATTTTAGGTTGTTTTCTCTACTTCTCTGAGATATGCTATTGGAATTTTGATTAAATTTGCATTAAATCTGTATAAAAGTTTTGGAAGGATGCCCATTTTCACTATATTGCTTCTTCCTACCTAAGAGCAAGGGATATCCTTAAGTTTTCTGATATTCTCTTTAATCTCCTTTTCCAGAGTACTGTACTTTTCAATGTAGAGGTCTTTTACGTCCTCTGTTAGGTTGATTCCTAGGTATTTCATTTTTTTGGATGCTACTATGAAAAGTGTTGTTTCCTTAACTTGTCTCTCGATGAGTTTGTTATTTGTGTACAGAAGTCTATTGAGTTTTAAGTGTTGACTTTATATCCAGCTATGCTACTGAATTTGCTTATTAAATCTAACATTTTTAGTGGAGTTTTTAGTGTCTTCTGTGTAGAGTATCATGTTCTCTACAAATGATAGTTTACCTTCTTTCCTTCCTATCATTATTCATTCTATTTTTTTCTCTTGTTAATTGCTCTAGTTAAAGTTTCCAGGACTGTATAATGAAAATGGAGATGGTGGACATCTTTGTCTTGTTCCTGACTTTAGAGTGAAAGCTTTCAATTTTGTCCATTTAGTATGATGTTTGTTGTTGGTTTGTCACAGATAGCTTTTATCAAGTTGAGATTAAGATCACCTATTCCACTTTTCTGTAGGGTTTTTATCATGAATGCATGTTTCACTTTGTCAAAAGCTTTTTACGAATCTATTGAGATGATCATAAGGTTTTTGTCCTTGGCTCTGTTAATATAGTATATTACATTTATTGATTTACATATGTTGAACCATCCTTGCATCCCTGGGGTGAATTGCACTTGGTCGTGAGTACAATCTTGTTGATGATTAGGTACATTCTGTTTGCCAGCATCTTACTGAGGATTTTGCATCTCTTTTGCATCTATGTTCATTAGAGAGATTGGCTGGTAGTCCTCTTTATTAGTTGGGTCCTACTCTGGTTTTGCTATTGCGGTAATGCCTGCTTCCAGGTGTGAGTTTGGGAGTATTGCTTTCCTTTCAGTTTCATTTAAAAGTATGAGAAGTAGTGGTATTATGTCTTCTCTAAATTTCTTATAGAATTCAGCAGGGAATCCATCAGAACCTGGATTTTTCTTTGTTAATAGGTTTTTAATTACATCTTCAATTTCATTGATTAATATTGGTTTACTTAGGATTTTTATATCTTTTTAATTCAGTTTTGCTGATTCATGTGTATCTAGTAATCTGTCTGTTTCTTCTGTATTTTCCATCTTAATAGAATACAAGTTTTCAAATTAGGTGTAGCTGATCTGGATTTCTGCAGGGTTCATTGTGATTTAACCCTTTTCATTCCTAATTGTGTGGATTTCAGTCTTTTTTTTCCCTTATTTTTATTAAGTTGGCTAAAGGCTTGTTGACTTTATTTAATCAGTGAACCAACTCCTGGTTGGTATTATTTTCCTAGTATCCAGTGCATTAGCTTCTGCTCTGATCTTTACAATTCTCTCCCTCTTATGAGCTTTTGGCTTAG
>NW_004955483.1:2940789-2983835 GCF_000276665.1 Chinchilla lanigera | reverse complement strand
GTAGAGTAGGTAGGATGTGAGGGCAGAACCCATAGGAATAGAATCAGTGTCCTTATAAAAGGACTTTAGAGAGCTCCCTTGTCCTTTCCATGGGGTACAGCAAGAAAACAGACACCTGCAAACAAAGAAATGACCCTCACAAAACACCAAATCTGCCAGTGCCTTGATCTTGAACATCTTATTCTCTAGAACTGTAAACAAGTAAATCTTCGCTGTTTAAAAGCTAGCCTATGGCATTCTGGTATGGAAGTCCTGATGGACAGGCACACTCAGTAATTTTGGTTTAGGAGAAACGATTTTTTAAAAAACCCTTAGATTATGGATTTAAATGGAAAAAAGAAGAGTTTAGAGAGAAAGAAAGAATTTAGGATGATCCTATTCTGAGGCCTGAAGAAGACAACCAAAACAGCTCAACCTAAGAGGAATCGATAACAACTTTCTCAGGAGGTAAAAAGATCAGGGAGAGAAGAGTTCCTGATCTTATAGGCTTAAACACAAACACCAACATTGGGAAAGCTCAAATTCAAAAAGTACAAAGGCCCGGTTCTTTCAAGTGGATAAAGTCAGCGCTCTTCTCTGCTCGCTGTATCTCTCAGCTATCTTCTGTAACAGTGTTCTGACCTGTTTAAATTCAATTTATACTTGATCCAGGCTTAATGTGTCTGAGAATGGTGACACTGCTGTAAAATCAGGCTTAGGAAGTGAAGGGGCAGACATATCACTGAATTCCACTTACAAAACTAGAACTTAGATCTCTAGGGAAAGGAAAAGAAATTAGCTCTTAGATAGATGATGCTCAGGTGGTCACAAAGGTAGACTGAGTCATCCGCTGGCACTGCAGACAGTAGTTAGTACTGAAAACCAAGGCTGGAAACAATTTAAATGATCATCCCAACCCTATGAACTTTTAAGAAAGTTTTCCCAGTATACTCCCCCCAAAAAGGGGCTATCTCTATAAATACCCTTGGCTACTGGAGTGAGCAACAATCTGGTTGTTTATTGCGTGTGTGTGTGTGTGTGTGTGTGTGTGTGTGTGTGTGTGTGTATTTAAAATCTCTATTCTGTGAAATGTTGATTTTTTTCAAATTTTGATATTTCAGATTTCAAATTTTGATACTGCTTTACTCTTCCTGCCATTAACTGGCTACTTTTGAGCCCTACTGCATTAATGGATACCATACAACAAAGGTGTAAAAAGAGAACATGGAAATTTTCACCATTTCTCTTAGAAGCTTGGCATACCAAATGGACCATTTCCCTAAAAGTGCAGTCTTAAAAATATGGAATTGGAGTTACATAATACAACAAAATAGCTCAAAGCAAAGGTAAAAAATCCCTGAATGTTTTCTAACAATTTCTAGAATCATAAATTGGATATACTTATATTAAGTGATTTTGGTATTTGATTAAAGTAACATGACATTTTGATATCATATATGAACCAAGAGTTATTTATCTTTATCATAAAAAAACCATCATCTCCCTCTCACTAATTGACAAGTAATAAGCATGTTTAAAACATTATGGTCCTCAGGGGCTGGGGATTTAGCTCAATGGCATAGCGCCTGCCTGGCAAGCTCAAAGTTGTGAGTTTGATTCCCGGTACCAGAAAAAAAACAAACAAAGAAACAAACAAACAAAAACATTATTGCCCTGTATGATGCTAACATCCTAAATTTTAAGACTTTCAAGTACGAAATTTAAAATCAAAAGTTGAAAATAAAAGACATAATGTATTGTCATCATAGAGTGGGTTGGATTGCCCCCCATAAGTCAACCTCTGGATTCACTGAGTGTGACCTTATTTGGTAAAAGAATTTTTGCAGTTGTCACAAAGTTAATGATATCTAAATATACCCACCCTGGATTGTGGATGGCCCCAAATCCATTGAAAGTTTCCCTATAAGAGAAATGGAAAGAGTGATTCAAGGAGCACAAAGCAGGGAAGCTATGTGAAGATAAAGGCAGAGACGGTCATCACGTTGCCACAGGCCAATGAATATATATACCACGGTTTTAAAGCCATTAATTAAGCCATTAATTTTCCCCATCAAAAATCTTTTTCTGCTTAATATGATTGAACAATGTAGTGAATTGATAACTGGTGGTCAACTTATAACCCCCAGCTGAACTGAGTGTGTGGTGCTGGGTGTGGGAGGCCCACCTGTGGGAGGACTGTTGTCAGCAGCATGAGAGGCAGACCTGGAGAAGAAGAGGCAGGCTGTTGGGAACTGAGAGAGGCTGTAGGGAGCTGGCTTTCCTGACGAACTTGGCTGTTTTCATCCTCCGAGGAGCTCGGGACCTCGCTGGCACTGAGAATGGCTTCGGTTCACTTTGGGGAGCTCCGGTCCTCATTTTGAGCATAGCTTCCTGGTTCCAGAGGGGAAGATGGTGCACTGCCAGCCTCCAGGAAAAGCTTGCTGCATTGGCTTCCCTGATGGGAACTCGGCCATCCTGATCATCAGAGGAGCTCGGGACCTCACTGTTGCCAACGATGGCTGTTGTACCTTTTCAGGGAGCTCTGGTTCTTCTGAGCGTCACTTCCTGGCTCCAGTGCAGATCCCTCAGCTTGCTAGCACAGATCCTTCTTCCTGCTGGCACAGACTTTGTAGATTCCACCACCGACCTTTGGGCCTTCCCAGCAGATCCATGAAACAGGTCTGCATGAGACGTTGTCATGGGCTCTGGGCCTCCAGTTGGATTCATGGGAGGCACTGTTATGAGCTCTGGGTATTCAGCTCAACTCATGTAGGACATTGTTGTGGGATCCAGGCCCTCAGCTGGATTCCTTGGTCTTAGTGTGTGGACAGATTCCCTGCACTCTTTTGTATACTATTCTTTGGGTGACTTATAAATAGTCATATGAAGTATGTGTCCTGTATTATGTTGTTCTCCTTGCAAAACAAGCCCCAAACCAACACAAACAACAACAACAAAAAGGCCTGAAACAACAACAACAAAAAGCCATCTGATGCTGGAGTTTCACTCCCAGAGCACCCAGAGGAGGTTCATCCCTGAATTTCAGACTTCTAACTTCCAAGAAGAGGAAATGTAAACTTCCACTACCTTAAACCACTGAATGTGTAATTTTCTCACAGCAGTCCCAGGAAAGTAAAACATATGGGATGCTTTTATTTTGCTTCATTTTAGATTTTTCATGCAAGTCTGAAATAGCAATATGAAGAAGTGCAATACAAGAAAAGACTTAAACAGGAAGGGCATCTGTGAGACAGGAAGTAGTTCTTCTCTCAAGAAAGCTCTGCTTTGATCAGGTCCAAGCTGGAGAGATGATAGTCAAAGATTCATAAGGAAGAGCTCCTACCTAGCACAAGAATGTATTTAAAGGAAAAGACATTAAAATTAAGGCCTTTATAGAATTTTAAAACAAGGGGAAAAAATCATACAATTTTGACCAAGCATAGGAAAAAAGGCTGCATACACTTTAGGATACAGATTTTGGTGCTATTAATAGTCAATGTTAATAGTGTAGGATTCAAATATGGATAAGACCCTTTTTAGATGTTCAAAGAGATCCTTTTTAACAGATGCACAATTTTAAGTATAAAAGAGAATTTTCTTGGCACAATTACATGATATGAATTTTTTCACATTTTAGCATGTTGAACATAAGCAGTATTTTAGGTGGGAAAATTAACAATTTAAATCAAAAATAAGACATGAGCATGGAGATTTAAAAGCATACTACAAAAAGCAAATTTTGTTTTAAACCAGTCACAGAGACAAAAAGTAAGATATAAAGTACATGTGGCTAATGACTTCAGAGGGCAAGAAGCAGTATTTAAAGATAAGCAACTCAGCATGGCCAATAGAAATAAATGAATTAAAACTCAATACTGTGATTCTGGTGTCTGCAGAGAGAGCATACTGGTACTCACAGCACTGCAGTCCCTAAAGGCCTTCTTGTAAGCTCCTGATGAAGAGAAAAGGATACCAAAGGGTGATCTCCAGCTGGACATGACAGGGAGATGTGGACTCTGCCAAGTGGAAAGGGGTTAGTTTAATAAGCCAAACAAAAAGGAGTACAATATTAGACAGTGACTTGACCAGCCAGTCATGTCTTTTCTCAAAGACAGTGGTTAGAAGAATATCATAAGAAACCTGAAATAGATTCATTGAGTTCAATTCCTGTTGCTTTAAACAACTACGGGGGAATGAGATTTAAATATAGGCCACTGAATAATTATAGCCAAGGAAGGACGGAGAGAGAAAGACACACAGGAAAATGAAATCAATGAAAGAGTGAAAGAGGCAAAAGGGAGGGAGATGGGTGAAAGACAGCTGGAGAGAGAGAGAAAGAGAGAGAGAGAGAGAGAGAGAGAGAGAGGGAGGGAGGGAGAGAGAGAGAGAAAGCCAGTGCAAGAAAGAGAATAAGATCACTAAGAGAAGGTCTATGGATGTAGCTTCATCTTATTATTCATAAATGAAGGAGAGAGAAATGTCACATGGCTGGAAATATAATTTCTTGAGGGCCAAAGTAAAATATTAAAAGATTTTCCCATTGCAAATAAGGCAATTAAAACTATTCAATTTGACAAAGCCCTGGACTCAGTTGAATCACGCTATAATTCAGGAGGAAAAAAAGAGCGGCAAGGGAAATAGAGGAGCCTTTGGCAAAACTCTTTGATAGCTCAATAAGGAAAGAATAAAGGGAGCAACCATCTTTGAGTCACTAATGAGCATTCTTAGATTTTATAGCAGGAGAAAATCGTTAGAAGAACTAGTTTTCCCAAATTCAATTGTTAAGGACAGGAATAAAGTTTCACTCAAACCTATGCAGTTATGATTTACCTAAGAGAACCGGTCTGAACGGAGGGATTTAAAGTTTATTTTTATTCAGATTTCAGGAAAACACTTAATGGTACAAGCAAGTCATCCAGCAATAATAAAAGCTCACTCATGAACAAAGCACCTCAAGCCATCCTGGATGTGAGGACTAACGACACCATACTTCACAGGCTGATAGATAAGAACGAGTAGACATAAATAGTCTTGTTTAAAAACTCCACGTGTTTATAGAAACATCTGTTTTTTTTTTCCTTTTTCACAGAAATGTCTCATAACTATTAATGCAACTAGTACATTTTTCATGGAAAAATGCACTGATGGAAACTCCAGTCCTCCTTCCTGTCTCTACACATAGATCTCTTCCTCTCCACTCTTGCTGTGACCCTTGATGGGAACCCTGAGGGCTCTGTCACCCTCTGTGGTGCTGTGATTGCCACTAAGTCTAACCCAGCACTTAGAGGAAAATGAGCCTTTGTACAACTTCTGCACAACAGCCCTACCTCTGCTCTTCACACTCAGGGGTCTGTCTGCTTCCAGACATGGAAATAAGTAATGTTCTAATGGGAACTGGAAAGATTTGATAAAAATAGAACACCTTGAGGGAAGCACTGACAGCCTCACAAACCCAGGCTATGATCAGATTATTTCATTCAACTGGAAAGGAACATAATATTAGAAACCAGCGTGGGCTTTAAGGAAATATGGAGCCAGGTCTAAGAGATAATTTAATAAAGAAGTTAGACCGTTCAAGAGGAAAGCATGTTTAATGGCCCCTCCCATCAAAGTGGAATTGCCTTTAAAATGGAGCCATGAGCAGTGGGCCAGGTGTGGATAATCCTTTCGAGGGAGAAAAAACAGCTTAGGCAGACACCTAGAAAGCTACTTCCTGCTCCGAGAGTAAAGACCTTTGATGTTCTTATTCAAAGTTGAGATCAGGCACTCTCTGTGAACATTTACTACAGTCTCATCCACTTCAAGGCCTTTTGCCAGTAATAGCCCGAGAGGATGGTTGGAGCTCCTCAAAGGAAATTTTAAAGTTCTCTTATTTTCCACATTTTAGAAATGTTGTGTGAAAGAATAGAAGACTGAATCTTGCCTCTGGAAAGCAGAAAGCAGGTGCCCTGTGCACTACTTCCCAACTCAACCACTGAGTCTCAGGCTATGTCTCTCCTGCTCACCCAGGAGCAGTGACATGGAGCTGCATACACACAAAGCAAGTCACAGGACTTGGCTGTACTTCTTATGTCTGGTGTGACTGGAAAGTATGAATGCTTAAATTTTTAAAAATGGGTCTTCTCTCCATCTTCCTGGCCTGGAAGTGAGGGTGTTGTTCTGCCAAGATGCATTGCACTTAATTCCCCACACCATGCTCCTCTTTGCTTCAAACACACTTGTCCCGTCCTTTTGCACTTTCTGAGGCAGTTCTGGAAGTCCACTTTCATAGATGTCTTTACAAGGAGTGAAAAAAAATATGGTGAATGCCAGTGCCCATGCCATCCAACAGAAAGAGAGGTTCATAAAAACAGTATGGTGTGCTTTTACCCACCTTGTTCACCAGATCTGACACTGTACAGCTTCTAGCTCTTCTCCAAAAACAAAGAAATCACAAAAGGTAAATGGTTTAAATCAGTTCAGAACACTGAGGCAGCCACAACAGCACAAGACACAAAAATGACTTCCAGAACTGTAAAGTGGCTAAGAATGGTGGAATAAGTGTATTCAAAGGAAGGGAAAGTATTTTAGAGGGATTAATAGTAATGTATCTTTTATGGAATAACTTCTACAATTTAGGTATTCACCGAATTATTCAGTCACATCCTATATTGGCAGCAAGCGACAATAGAAGCCGAAGATTCAGGGTAAGCTGGCCACCCCAAGGCTCTAAGAAGATGTCCAGGATAAACACAAATATGCTACACGTAGATCCATGTACTGTAGCTGAGGGACCTTGCAGAGAAAGCAGCTCTGCTGTAGGCTATATACCCTGGGGGCTATGTGACAGATAAGCTAAAGCATGGAAGGACAACGCAACCATGGAAGACAACAACTGTCTTTGTCCATTTCTTTTTCCCTAGGATACAATACAACTTAAACCTACAACTTAAAGGGGAAAAAGTTTATTAGGTTCATGGTGCTAGGCCCTGGTCAGAAAGCTTCAAGGCAGAACAGCATGGTAGAAGGGTCTAGCAGAGGAAAACTGCTCACATTATAGAGGCCAGGAGGAGAACAAAGGGAGGAACCAGTAGGGAGATATACTTTTCCAGTGACGAGCCATCTGCCAGGTCCTATCTCCTAACAGCTCATTTAATACTTTCAACATAAGGTCCTGTTAAGACCTGTATCTAGATGTCCCTCTAAAACCTCATGAGCTCATAGGTGGGTGCTTTTGGATGTGGCTGGATCATCCGTGTATGAATATAGATTAAGGGTATGTGAATCTGGATCAATGGCATGATAACTGGATTAGTCCACTAATTGTTTTACCATTATTCTGGGTATGGGTAATGGGAAGCCCCATCCTGAGTATGAGTGGCATTAATCCATAGGCTTGTAGGCTGGATGGAATATATAGGAACAGAAAGAAGGCAGGCTTACTGCTTGCTGCTTGTTGTTTCCTGCCTGCCCTACCATGGACTGTTTTTCCTCTGCTATGTCACCCTGCTTTAAGGCCGGCCAACCATGGACTGAAATATCTATAAACTGTGACCTAAAATAAACTTTTATTTTTTTAACTACATTGAACTTTGGGTATCTGATATTTTGTCTCAGCAATTAAAATGTGACTAAGACAGCCCCCATGATCCAATCACTCCAAAGACATGAGGATTTTGGGGGGACACCTCACTTCTAAATTGTAACAGGAATAAAGCCTAGCTATTCCAGCCATCTCCTCCCTTATCTCAAGATGCTGCCTCCCCAACACACTTCAGTTATTCTTGAGAACTTCACGTGAGAAAGCAGGAGTTCAAGTGGACTCAGACAAGTGTCCTGCAAGCAGGACTATATACGCCCTGCCTTCACATCTATTTATTATTGAGATCTACTCAAGAAGGATAATTTATAGCAAAACATTCTCTCACATAATGTCACTATATTTGTAAATATGCAATTCATTCTTGAGTTGGCAGCAGTAGTGAGCTGGGTGTTTTCTTTTTCAATTTAATGGAAGACTACAGGTATGTTAATCCTACTAAATTAAATTATGCTGTCATAACCAACAATCTCAAAGCCTCAGTAGCTTAAGCATAGCAAGGGTTCATTTTGCTTGGGTCTCTGTGCTGGTAGAATAACCTTTGGGTCAATAATTCTCCATATGGTAACTCAGAGATCTAGGAGGACCTAAATGATATCTATCTATATCAGGAATATATGTAATATATCATCAATTTATAAGCAGCTTTTCTTCAATGGAATAATATGGGAATTCTCAGTAAGATTTGACTATTAGAAAATTATAAGTAGGTACAAACCCAGTGTTTACCTGAATATGGAAATACAACCTTTAAAATTACAGATCTATTGAAATAATTCAAAAATCCATTTTTCCCTTTCCTAGGTATAGTATTTACAACTGAAGACTTCCCTCCCTTTAGTCTTAAATTTCTGCCAACATTGATTTAATCTCTTCTTTGCTATTAGCATTAATATATTGACATTTTAAATCTAGGAGGAAAAGAACAACTGAGGTGATTTACAAAGGTGCCACATCAAGAAAAATGAGCATCCTTGGTCCTCCTCCTCTCCTAATTCCTCCCTCTTCCCCTTCTCATCTTTCTTCTTAGACTTCCTCTAAGAATCTGTCCCAGAATGGACCAAATCAAATTCTGAATGAGACAATATAGTCTCTGCCAGTGGCTCATCTTGTAAGCCTTCCCTTCTGGGGCACCCCTTCTCTTGGCAGTTCTTCTTCATTCTCTGGCAAAACATTCATTTTTATACCTTTAGAGGGATGTTCTCCATGGAAAAATATGATACACGAATATACAAAAAGTGAGGGTAACTGCCTGAGTCCCTCCACTGGGCAGCAGTAATACATGTTCATAAGAACAACCTAAAATGCTCCACAGTCTCTGACCTAGATGCTTGGCTCATGGAACCTCAGGTAATGTTTACAAGGGCAAAGATGAGTGCTACTTTACAGTTAAGCAAGTTAAGCTCAGAGAAGTTTGGAAGATTGCTCAAGATATGGTTTTGGGAATCTTAACCAGGAAAATCTGACTCTAAAACTTGAACTTTTTACATTTAACATGACAACTATTTTACTAAAAATATTTGGATTCCCAGTAATGGAAATACACAGACTGCTTGGAGAGCTTTACATCCTGCCATGTGCTGTTGTTGGTGTTTACCTTTGGTTTGATAAAAGGTAAACATTCTAAATAACAAGTACGCTGTATCTGCCAGAGGTCAATTTGTCCTGAGCCCAATAGGCCAGATATCAGAATGCAATATAAAGACAATTTCTTTATCTTCTCTTGTCTTTGTCTATTTAAGCTGCTATAAGAAAATACCTTAGACTAGGTACCTTATAAAAAGCAGAAATTTATTTCTAATAGTTTCGAAGGCTGGGAAGCCTAGAATTGAGATGCAGGTCAATTCAGTATCTGTTGAGGCCCACTTAATGTTTCATAGATGGCATCTATGCTATGTTCTCACATGATGATGGAGCAAGGTCTTTCTCTCTCCCTCTCCTCTCTCCCACTGATCCCACATATGAGGGTACCACCCCATGACTCAGAGCTTAGCATATCAGCACATGAACTGAATTTTGAGGAACACACCATTTAGCTCAAATCATTTTTGAACTATGAAAGAAAAGTTTTTTCCTCTCTAAGTCATGGTAAAAAGTTAAATGATGGCACTCATAAATAAGGCATTTGTGTAAGTCAATTGTTATCAAGGCAGGAACCAATAACAGTGTGCAATATGCTTGTTTTGCCTCTGTGCTGCTGTCTCCTCTGGTCTCTGTGCTCAGCTGTTACAATAGTTGAGACCCTGGTAGGCTCTATAAGAGCTGACAGCCACATAGGGTGCTCCCTCCACCATATGTGCTTGCTTGTGGAGTTTGATTTGTTTTAAGAAAACATCTCAGAAGGAATTCTCAGGTCCACGCAGGTAGCTATTATGCAAATATCTTAATTAGTCTTTGTTTAAAATATGCTATCTCCTCTCCTGAAATCATAGCACAAGAACCTACAAAATAACAATAGTAGAAAGTATGAACAGGCCATTTCCAGAATACAGTATTTCTTTTAAATTACTAGATGGGAAGTGAAAGTATGCACATGAAATGTTTCTAGGTGAACAAAATGGCAAAAGCCATAGTCAAGACCTAGGAGCCAAGTAGCCAGTGTGTGGAGCTGATTGGAAGAGGAGGAACAAAAGGAGAAAGGTACACTAATGAGTCTTCTTCAGAGACACCACCCTGTCTCTTCTCCCTTGTGGCTCTTCTCACAGGAAGTAGTAAAATACCAAAAACTGAACTTCTCCATTGCTCACCTTCTTAAAGGAATAGGTAAAGATTGTACACTTAACTTTAAGTGTCTGTGACTACTTGAGATTCAGGGGAGGCAGGGCCATATTTACTAATTTTTACTGAAAGAGTAAACAGATCTGGAAGAGTTGATCAAACCTGGGATCGTTCCAAGTTTACAACTGAGAAAAGAAATGAAACTCAAAAGTGTTGAAAAAAAAAGGAAAAAGAAAAGAAAACTGCTTAACATCACACTATTACCACTTGGTGGGTCTGAGACCTGCACTGAGGTTTCCATCCTCCATGCTGCATGCTCCATGTTCCTAAACCAGCATCCAGCTCCAGCACTGGGAAAAAGAAAGCATAATGACAAAAATGAAGCTTGCCGTGGACCAGGCTATGGAGAGGCTGTTGCTGCTAACACATGCACATTCTACAAATGGTGTTTGGTTTTCCAATTCATTCCTTCCTTTTCTAAAATTCTTTTTCTTTTTTTTTGGTATCGGGAATTGAACTCAGGACTATGTATTTGCCAGGCAGGCTCTTGTGCTGCTGAGCTATATTCCCGGCCCCTCAGAAAAAATTCTTAAAACATACAGGCACCTTAACAGTGAACATGATAGTGAGCAAGTAAATACAGTGGGAAATGAAGCAGGAAGAAATGGAGGTTGTTCTTTTTTTTTTTTTAAATGCTGGCTCAATAACCTTGCCCTACATCTGAGAGGAGGTAGCACTTCCTTGGGGACAGTGGCTCTGAAGCAGACAGCAGGCACACATCCCCACCAGGACCATTTGGAGCAGTTAGCCAACTGTGCTTATCCTTTTACAATGCTCCTTACTGCATGGGGAGAGGGAGTGGGTGAAGGAAAACATGCTGTCTTGGCAGTTCTGATATGTGCAGAACCACAGCAGATAAAAGGAGACTAAATTATTGGAGCTGGCTCTCCAGAGAAAATACAACTCCTAGCCCTGGAAAACAGAGAGCAGGACAAAGGCAAGGCTAAGTATGGTCTCCTGGCCAAATAAACAAGGATATTTGGCACATATGTTCCGCGGACTTTTGCTGGACACAGGTGGAATCATTTCCTGTGTACCGTCACTGGTTCGGTGGCTGATATCTAGCAAGGGAATTATGTGATTGAACTTCCTAGAAAGCAGAGTGGGATGGGAGACATCATTAACAGGGTTGACTCAGAAGCACGGTCCTGACCCTGAGAAGGAAAATTTAAGTCAAAAGGAATCCTGCGTTTGCCAGCCTACTCCTGAGCCACCAAGCCCTTCCTGCTCCTTCCTATGAATGGCTCCCAGCACCAGCTGCCCTCCAGCATTTTAAACTCAAGCTACCTTTACATCATTAAAAATTTTAAAGACCATCAAAGAGCTTTGGTTTATATTTAGCTTAGAAAACAAAACATTTTGGGGGCCGGGGATTTAGCTCAGTGACACAGCACCTGCCTGGCAAGCATAAGGTCGTGAGTTCGATTCCCGGTACCGGAAAAAAAAAATTTTTAGATATGTGTTTATTTTTTTAGAAACAATAACAAATCTATTAAGCAGTTAAAAAGTATATTCATGAAAGATGAATGTATTTTCTTTAAAATAATGATGAGACAGGTGATATATGTGTACATATTCTCAAATCTCGTTAGTGTTTTGTGAGATAGATTCTCATACAGCCTGTCTTTCAATATGCATGGGGAATTGTTGCTCAGAACCCTGTGGATGTCAAAATCTTCAGCAGCTCAGTGGATCCTCAAGTTCCTTAAATAAAATGTTATAGTATCTTCAGACAACTCATCCACGCATTCCTACATACTGTGTGTCACCTCTAGATGGATATTGTCTTCACATGTCTATAGCAATATTGTGTGTCATGTAACCTCTGAACCTCACATGTATTCATGGGGTGATGAGAATCAGAATGATAAATAAAGTCTTCGTTTTGACCCATGGACCCCTGAAAGAGCTGCTGGAACCCCCAGGTGTTCCTGAACCACACTTTGAGAACCATTGTCTGTACTTTACTTCGTACTGATAAAGGGAATCCCATACGAGCAGGCATGTCTCCTTTGTAGTTAACCACCAAAGCAAAAAGTGCTTCAACCATCTTAAACACAAAAAACTTTCCATTTTAAACATGTGTAACATCTTACTTTGCCACTTATGAAATGAGTGGTGGTGAGAAACGTGTTCACCTCTTGCTCTGTTTCCTAGCTGCAGGGTAGAAAGCACCTTTCACAGTGGGCCCTTGTGTGAATGAAAGCACAAATTTCCCACAGTGCAATCACTTGGAAATAGCAGCTTTATTACTTTCGTTGAAAACTCCCAAAGGCCCAACCAAGGCCTGGATAGGAGGAGGATTCTAACAGCTGGCCAGTGACCTGTTACCTATTTTAGGATATCTGCAAAATTTAACCCATGGCTGAATCCTCCCTGCAAAATTAACTCAAGAAATTATGGTGACACTTACTCCAAATCCAAGGTAGATGAGAATCCAACCAATGACTGTGCACTAATCCCAGCTCCTTTGCCTCCTTGTTAAAATATTTATCGAGTCACAAGTACCTAGCATTGGTGATGTGTAGCTGCACAAAACAACCCTAGTCACGGAACCCCTGGGAGGCTGCATAATGAGCTGGATATTCAAATTCCTGGGTCCCTGGACCTGATGGCATTGCTATGATGATACCATTGACACCACCTACATCTCATGTAACCATTTATATCTGAATGTGGCACTCTTGGGGCATCAGAAGCTGTACCTGTGACCTGAGAGACTTTAGCTATGTCATTACTAACTGTACCATGGTCTTTTGCTAAAGCTAAGTGAACATGATGATGGGTGCCTCTCCTCTCTCACACACGCTACGTGTTCATCAAACCAAAGATTGCTGGTACCACTACACAAAGTGAACAGAACTTTTTGATCCAATTCTGAGCAGACCACATGTGAGCCAAAATAAGAATTTGGTTAACTTTTGAGTCCCTCTAGATGCCTAAAATCTTTTGCCAATGTTATAGCCCCAGAAATTTAGAGCCAGAAAGGGCCTGCTAATCTAATGAGCATTGTCATTCATTAAATTATTTTTCTATAACTGTTCTTTAGTTAGATAAACAGAAATGGATAAAACAAATAGCTACAGAATTGAAGTCTTAAGACGGAGGGAATCCGAAAATAAACAATAGGAAATAATCTCACATAATAACAGGGGACATGAGTATAATGAAAAGGCTAGGTGATCAATTTACTTTAGGATCAGGGTAATGCAGAGAGGTCTTATAACTTGCTCAAAGCTACACATAGATGGTGAGAATTAAAATAGAACACAGGGCATGAATAGTAGAGTTGTTATTTATTCAGAATATTGGATAGTGCAGATTGCTTTTCTTATTATAAAATCATCAGTCGCAATTTCAGCTGCTGTTTTGCTCTACATTATGTACTTGACTTTTTTCATAGGACCAGTTCACCAGGTAATTGACCCACACTCCCTTAAGTCATGCCTTAAACGCTTTGTAGAAGAAAAAGTCATGATAGAAGTAGATATTTTATATCCTGGATTTTATACAATATTACAATCATAGCAGGGAAGAACAGGCTTCTACATAGCCTCCGTATGCCAGCAAAACCCCCCCAGAAAATAAAACCTATTCTAAGTGACTCCAAAATGAGTGAAATTTGTCCTTAGTATCTCCCACAATTAATTCTTTCCCTTCCTAATATCATCTCCCTCAGCTGTTATATCTTGAACGCTCTTTTTATTATTTTTAATTTTTTATGGTTGTGTGGCATTACTGAAAATTGCACACTTGGCTTAATGAAATTTCACAAACCAAACACTCCCACCTAACTAGCACTTAGACTATGAAGCAGAATCCTATTACCGGCACGCCAGAAGGCCGCTTCGCGCTTTCTTCTGTAAAGTACCACTCCCCAAAGGTAAACAATACCCAGCTCTTAACTGCACAGATTGATTCTTTTGTGATTTGTATAAATGGAATCAAATAGCAGGTACTCTTTTGTGTCCAGCTTCTTAAGCTCAACATTTTGTTAGTGACATTCATTTCTATTGTTCCATGATTGTAGATTGTTTATTTTCATTGTTGTAAACATGAATCTCATTGTGTGAACATGTCCCAATTTATTCATCCATTCTAGTGTTGATGGACATTTGAATAGCTTCTAGCTTGAGGCCACTACAAAGAGCATTGCTATTAGCACTCTACTTCACACCTCTTCGTGAATATATGTATATATTTAGTTGTGTGTGTGTGTGTGTGTGTGTGTGTGTGCGTGTGCATGTGTGTGTGTGTGTGTGTATGTGTTTGAGACATAATGGATACTTATGTTTATCCTTAGTCAATATTGTCAAACAGTTTCCAAAGTGGTCATTATAATGTATACTTTCACCAGGAGAACATGAGACTTCCTGAAAATTTTATTTATTTTCTATTAAAATTGAAGACCTTATGTACTATTTTCTCAGAGCCATTTTCTCCACAACTGAATTTCATAAACAACTCAGCAATTCATTTCTAATGGCTGTGATCCCTGTTATGTTGAATATTCAAGGGGTACTGATGCTAACAAAGAGTTTCTGGATTTTTCACACATCTTAAGCTAACAAAGAATCTCAAATTATTAGATGGCAAATACTAATCAACAAGAAAGTACAAACTTCAAGGAACCAGGGAAAAAAAGAACAAAAGGAGCCCAAAGTTAGTACAAGGAAGAAAATAACAAAGAGCAGAACAGACATAATAGATTCCAGGCAAACATTATAAAAGATCATCAATTGTAAGAGTTTTCGGAAAAGATGAACAAAATGACGGCACATTTGGCAAAAGTAAGGGAAAAAACACACAATTCACAAATAAATGAAATCAGAAATGAACTTAACAACTGATACTACAGAAATACAGAGGATCATGAGAGACGTAGATACCCAATAACAAATTGGATCATCTAGAAGAAATTAGTAAATTTAAAATACATAAGACATAACAAAACAGAATTGTAAGTACATGGAAAATTGAACCTAAACATAGTAAGTAAGGAGATTGAGTCAGTAATAAAAAGTTTCTCATCAAAGAAAAGCACAGCGCTTGATGATTTTAGTGCTAGATTACGTCAAGCTTTTGAAGAATTACTGATGCTAGTCATGTTTCACATCCCAGGTGGGTCAGAGCAGGATGGCACAAGATTTCAAAGGGTTTGAGAGTTCAGAGTTATGGATTCCATACTTCTGGAGTTTCCTGTTTAATATCTTTGAACTGCAACTGACTACAAGTAACTGAAACAGCCAAAAGCAAAATTAAGGATAAGAGAAGGGCTTCCTGAAATTGAACTACAAAAAAAATTGAAGTAATTCATTCTTTGCAGTGATGGGCGAAGACCTCAGAGAGATACCTCAGTTTCTCTCACTTATTTAAAAATTTTTTTCTATTTTAAAGAGAAAAAAAACTAACAAAACAATGACAATGAAGATAAAAACAAAAACAACACAGAAACAACAAAAACGATACATGACCTCAAACAAAATGATAGGAATTAATGACGGTTGCTACGTTACATAGTGTTATCCTCAAAGAAGTTGCTCAGTCCACCAGATGTAGGAATGCAAGATTGATCAAATAATCAAAGATTTGTATGATGAAGCTCTGCATTATTCCCTCACTTTGAAAATGTGTGACAGCTGGCCAGTGGGAGAAGCGGTGTCCCGTGTCAGAAAGGAGGGAAGGGCCCAGCGGAAGAAAAAGCAATTTTCAGGGAACTTCCTTGATGGTATTTCTTGTCTACTTTCTGAGCCCTTTTTTTCCAGTTCTGTGGCTCCCCTCCCAGTGGTACCAAGGCTCTGCATTTCTGCTTACATAGCCCTTCTGTCGTGAGCGTGCTTTTTCCTGGAGAGCAGCAGCGCAGGATGTGCACTACACAGCTCCAGAGAAAAACACTAAGTCAGACAAAACTCATGCGGGAGTCCTTGGGCTTATTTATGATCTCCAACAGCCTTAACACAATCAAGCACAGTCTCCCTTCATACTAAAAAAGTATTAAAAGAACTATTAGACAATTAATAAATGCTTGTCAATTAGCAGATTCTTGAAACAGGAATGAAGCAGCAATGGAAATGGTCCAGGTATTTCAGAGGGGGACTAGAACGATGGTTATGGAGCTTTTGAATTCTGCAGATTGCCTATAACCCTTGGTCTGTGTTCTTCTTTTGAATAATCCAGGATAATCCCCCTATTTCACAGTTCTTCATTCAATCGTATCTTCAAAATCCCTTTGCCACCTACAGTATCATTCACAAATTCCCAATATTTTGAAAATGTAAATTATGAGCCCCAATATAAAATATAAAACCCCACCCCCAGCCCCAGAACCCCTTTTATTTAAAAACACTCCTTTGCCAAAGAGATTTTTCTAAAAAGAAAAAAAAAAAGGGACACATACATTGATAAACACAAATGTATGAATAGTGCTACGTCCAGCCGGCTCATCTGCTTCTCCTGCCGCTGTTAGAGACTCAGGTGACAGTTCCTTAGTCATCGTGCTTACCCATTAGCCAGTGATGATACGATTCTTACTCTTTCGGAAAAGTTCATCAGTTTATCACAAATGGGCTTCTCTGCTCCGATACAGTTCTACCCCAATACCTTTCTTCCTTTGTGGGTCTTCCCAGATTGCTAGCAAGTTGTCTATCCATGGTGACTGAGAGAAATCGCCCATCAAGATACTAATTTTGGCACCCTGTGTTTCTCCATCTGAGAGAAAAACTTCTCCCTACATATACTGTCTTCACTCCTACAGAAGGGACTTTGAAACATTGCCTCTGTTTTCACAAGGCTTTAGAAATCTGCAGTGGCTCACAATCTCAGTAATAGGGGTTTGGTACGTCTTTTTGAGCTAGTATAATTCAGACCTTATTGACTTTCATTTTGCTGCTGAGATCCATATTCTGGTCCTCCAGTAGCGCACTGGGGCTGACACTATCCATCAAGCCAGGCTCCTCAATTGGTCATTGTTGGATCTTTACCTTAGTAGTGGCTACTTCTGATGCTCTTATGATGATCTGTTCTAACCTTGAACATCCGCCACTCTTTTCCCCACATTATTTTAGCTGAATATCTATCCAAGGAAACTTCTGATTTTCTTTAATTTCTACCCCTGGAGCTAATAATACTAATAATTTTCCTTTTGTTTAAGGTTCTTCCTTAGTATTTGGAAATCTCTGCCATGAGTAGCATTTCTTTTTGCTGTAACTTTATTTGAAATATCTTGGTTTATTTTGCTAGTGTCCTATTCTTTTCAGAAAGCTTAACTAGAATGTGTGGCCTACTCCTCAGAAATATTTACTTTTTCTAGCACATGTAGTACTAGATCTATTTGTTATACCTATCTTCCTTTAATTTGTATCTTGTCCCTTCCCCTGGCCATTTGATTTCCAGATGTATTAACCCAAGATCTGCCACTGGGCATTTCTCATAATGAAAAATATCAGTAACTTTTAGGAATATCAAAAGAAATCAACTGTTCATAAAATCATTTTTACTGTCACCTTCTGTAGTTGATAATCCCACAAAGGTAGGTTGCCAGATTTAGTAAATACAACTATACTTCAGGACACTCAGTTAAGTGTGACTTTTAGACAAATAATGTGTATTTTTTGATACACATGTGCCTATCCAGTCCATGTCAATGTGGTCTCTAAAATCTGAAAATCATGTCAAGTATTAAGTAAGTGATAAATCCAACACTAAATCCAGATCTTGTAGGCAAGGAGATTTAGGAGATGAAGACACATGACTTCCTGGGTAGGCTATTCTCATTTCCCTCTCTTGATCTTGAAATCAGTTCAATGTAGATCAAAGAAAAAAAGAACAAGAATTTGGGATAGCTCACTTAGCACTACCTACATAGTCTTGGCATTAAAAATTAAATTTGTGTTCTGTTATCTTTACAGAAATTGGCTACCACCACTGTTTTGAAAGGAAAAATATGTGAAGAGATGGAAAAAACAAACATTGATCCTGGAGCTTCACCTGCTTCAAAATGAATCTCTTCTGTTCTCCTTCCCACTCCTGCCACAAGAGCACCCATGCTGTGCAAAACAGGATAAGCTCCAGCAGCCCACACACAGAGGAGATGCACCAGCATGTAGCTAAGGTGCCTGAGCTAATTTCTCACATCTTGGCTAAACCAGCGTCATCACAAAGCCTTGCCACGATGCTTGCTGAGGTCCCTGTGGCCGTGCATCTGTGTGGATTCCTTGGGCATTTCTTAAGGACCACATGGGAACAGATCTCCACCTGTGAACCCAGCTGGCCCAATCCGTAATCACCACTCAAGTAAATACAGCATGATCTTCCAGGCTCCGTCTCTGTCACTCTATAGCCATAAAAGTCCAAATGGGTGACATGCAACAGCTAACTTTATTGCAAACCACTAAGATTTTAACTTTGCACAGCCTGATTCCCACAAAACTTTCAACCTCTAAGTGTTACTGTGCTGTCTAAATCCTAATCTTTTTCTAGTTCCCAAGGTTCTCATGTTGAGTTATGAGGAGGACTACATATTGAGTTATGAGGAGGCCCAGCCAGAAAATAAGTATGAGACAACTGAGAAATAAATCAAAAGAGGAAGGCAGCTGTAGCCCACTGAAAGCCTGGTAGGCCTGCTAATTGTGTGTTTTTTACAGTTCCCCCAAATTTTCCACCTTGTGAAGCCCACCCCAAGCGAACACTGCCTTAGTTACAGACAGGCTAACTTTTATCCTTGACTCGTTCTAGTCTGTAAAACCATACCAAATCCCCAAAAGTCTCATGTTCAGAGAGAGGGCCTGGTCAGAAGGAGCAGACAGGGAATGACTTGAAAGGGTGCATTCTGGTCCCTGGTTCTAACCTTCTCCCTCTGTTTCCAGGACACCCTGCAATGAATAACTTTGCTCTGCCCTGCCATTTCTGCCTTGGATCTGGCCTTGGATCTGGCCCAACACAGAGAGCCCTCTGCAACGGTGAGCCAAACAACCCTCTCCTCCTTCAGTGTGTGGGTTTTGAGTACTTTGTCTCTGCAATGGGAAAGTGGCTAATACAGTTTCTTGTTTGTAAAACAAAATAGAGATTGATATTTGAAACATTAAATCCACCAAACAGAAAAATGTACACAAAACCTGTTGCTCACCATCTAAAAAGTTTTGCCTTTGAAAGGAAAAATGAAGAAAGGAAAAATGAAGAAAGGAGAACAAGAAACTACAATTGCCCTGGAAGACAGAGAGGAAGAGACATCCCCCTTCTAACAGCATCCGATGTGTTTATGGCATGGAGACATGAGATATTGATGGACAATGCTGGGATATGGTAAACTCACATTCCTTTGTAACTACTATTATTATCATTTATTTTAATTTTGATCATTATCATTTCAGTATTATTGATGCCAAACAGAAAATTTGGATGGAGGGTGAAAGAAGTGATCTGCAATCCTGCAAGAGGGAATCAGAGGTTGGGCTTAAGACTGTCCCCCATGAGCAACTAAAAGTAGGGCAAGACTTAATGTCTCTACCTTAATTTTATAATCTCCCTTATGACCCTAAAACTTTACATCAGATCCCTGTTCATCCCTGCACACAGAGTGTTAACCACTTAAGGAGCAGTGCAAGGTTTATTAGCCCTACATTTATCTATCCAGTTCATCCCTCTTTATCACTGAAGATGCCGAGATAAAAGTAACCAAAGTCATTTTCAGCATTTGCAGGGACACTCATTTGCCAGATTTTACCTCACTCAGTTCCACACCCCTAGCGTCTCTAATCATTTTCCTAAACCTGCAGCCGTATTGGATTTCAGGAAAAGCAGAGATTGGTGGATGACCCCAGGATGAGGTCACCGCCAAACAGCAACAGATTACCACATGACAGAACCAAGGCTGCACCCCTAATCAGAAGTCCCTCAACTCCAAATGGGAACAGAAATGCCTGGTCAGGCAATGGTGGCTCTCCCAGAACCTCACAGAATGAGTCCTGAGATACCATCATCTAAACTATAAAGTGACTGGGATCACTTAAAATTGTCAGCTCTGTAACCCGCCCCCCAGCTATGCAAACCCTCAAGCCCTGCCTTTGTTTCCCTTTTCTGTAAACCCACAAAGTTTCTGTCAACCCCTCAAAGATAGCCCTGGAGCCACACTGTCTGGCCATGCAGACCAAAGTTCCTTTCTTTTCTTTCACCACTATTCAACTCTTTGATTGGTATTTTGGGACCCCCAGGGCCAGGACTTCTGCCCAAACACACCAGTAACACTCTTCAGAAACTCATACCCCATGCATAGGCTTTTTTTCTTCTTTTGCACTACCAAAGCAAAAGCCTAAAAAAAGCGCACCTGCTCACAACAAAACAGTAACAGTATTCACCATGGCAAAAGTGAAACGTGAATGTTAGTGGTTATTTTTAGAAAGTATTCCAGGGCTCCTTAAAGCTTAGTGAGCAAGTCCTCACACTTTGATTGCACTTTCCTAGAAGTGAGGGTCCTGTGGGAAGGCCCAGAAGTAATGGATTCTCACCTTGCAGTTTGAGCTGAGTTTGAAAAGGCATAAATACAAAAGCAAGAAGGCAAACATAGCAAGGAAAGGAGTCAGGGGTCAAGGCACATGGGTTCAGGAGAGGAAGGGCCACTGGGAACCTAATCTCTTTGTTCAGAAGCTTGTTTCTCTAAAGACTTACGAGAGGCAGAAAGTGGTTGGCAGTGTATGTGATCTCACCGGCCTTGAATTTGTATTCAGAAATAAAAAATTTCAACTGGACACTAGATCCAGCCAATAGAGAAAAGGAGGGTCCTAAAGGTCAAAGCATAGAAGGGATCAAAACAATCACTCTGCCCCTGAAAATTTTGGCATGCTTTGTATTTGTTTCTTTTTAATTTTTAAAAAAGTAGTAAATGAGAAAAAATACAATAACAGCATACTGACATCACAAACATAAACAAACCAAAGCATGAAAATTACAAGTGATACAGGGTTTCCAGACAAAATGACAGGAATTAACAGTGGTTATTATATTACATATTGGTATCTTTAACTATGTTGCTCAGATTATCAGATGTAAGATTGTTTAAACCATTAAAGAGAATTAAAAAATAATTATTAGATAAAACATTAGAGATAATACAGAGTCTCACTGGACAAGATGGTAGGAATTCACTATGGTAGTTCCATTGCATATTGTTGCCTTCAAATCAGTTGCTCTGATTGCCAGATAGAAGCATACAAAATTGGTCAGAACATAAAAAATCTTAAAGCATTAATTTTTCCTTTCAATATACCATCAGACATCTGCAGTACAATTATCCCAGATATTCATATTTATTTTGCCTGCCTTCTTTCTATTTTCTTCTTTTCCTCATCCCAGTCATTCCTTCCTTTCAGCAAGTTCTTTCCCTTTCCTATCATCTATTGTACGTTTTGAGTTTTACTTACTCTTTCAGGTTCCTATGCCAGGGAGACAATATGATGTTTACACATGTGGGTCTGATTTATTTCACTGATGAGTATGGTCTCTAGTTGCATCCATTTACCTACAAAAGCCTCGAGTTTATCTTTTTTATCGCTGAGTAATTCTCCATTGTATAAAAATACCACATCTTTTTTATCCATTCCTCAGTGGATGGGCCTTTGGGCTGTTTCCAAGATTTAGCTATAACAAATTGTGCTGCTATAAACATGGGTACATGTATATCGCTGTGGTATGATGTTTTTAATTCTTCTGGGAAAATATCCAGAAGGAGAATAGCTGGATTAAGTGGGACTTTGAACCCTAGTTTCATGAGGAATCTACAAACTGATTTCCACAGTGGTTTCACCAGTCTATACTCCCACCAGCAGTGGAGTAGGGTTCCTTTCTTGCCATAGCCTCTCCAGCATTTGTTATTGGTTGATTTCTTGATGGTGGCCATTCTTTCCGGGGTGAATTGGACTCTCAGTGTTGTTTTAATTTGCATTTCTTGAATGCCTAATGATGTTGAACATTTTTTCATATATTTATTCACCATTAGTATTTCTTCATTTGAGAAGTGTGTATTCATCTCAGATGCTCTTTTTTGGATTAGGTCTTTGAATTTGGGAGGACTGATTTTTTTTAAATCCTTTTTTTTATTTTGAAAATAAAAGGAGGAAAATATTAACAGACAGACAACCTTTTACAAAATAGCAAAAGAACAGTACAGACAATACAGTTACAAACAAAGTGGTAGGAAATTAACAATGCTTGTTGTATTACATACTGATATCTTCAAAGTGGTTTCTCATGAAAACAGATAGAGACATGCAATATTGATCAATCAATGACTCATTGACAGTTTCTTTCAACAAATAAATAGAAGACAGTATATGTCCTAGATAGAAGTCCTTTGTCTAAGGGGCAGTTGGCTAAAATTTTTTCCCAATTCATGGGTTTTCTTTTTACTCAATTGATGATTTCTTTTGATGTGGCATGGTTTTTAATCCCACTTTAAATGTTACCTTTTCATACCTTCAGTAAAGAAATTTTCATGCTTCAGTAAAGCAATCTGCAAGTATTTTCCCCAATCTCATTGATTCTATAGAACTTTATTTTATCCCATTTTACGACACTAGAGAACAACATAGTATCTATACCAAAATTAAACAAACCCCACAGCAAATAAGCTACTTCTCAAAATAATGTATTAAAATGAATGTAACATCACATTTTGATTTAAAAAATAATTGGTCATTTGACTTTAGTTCCAACACTCCTGGCACTCAGATTCCACTTGTGTACACAGAGTGAATACAATCAATCATTTCTACAGGCAAGGTTCAAACTCTTTGATTTTGTACATGTGTATATAACCTGTTTTGTATCTACTCTTTCTCAGTAGTTCCAGGGTCTGAGAAGTAGAAAACAATGGGCAAGATACTGTAAACATCCTCCCAGTTCTCATTAAGATGAAGACAGTGACACATATCCCACTTCCTAAGGGCTCCCATGGATACCTCTGTGTCTGTCAGCTGCCTCTACCAACTCATCCTAAAGCAGCCCACTCTCTGAGTCCCTTGTTTCATTCCTTTATAGTGAATTTGCATTATATAGTTGAATTCCACATTCTACCAAGTGGTACATTCTAAAAACGATACAGATGAACACTTCATACACTCCAAGTCTGAAATGATAGATTCAAACAGTTTGAAACCAGATTTCTAAGGTTACCAATTATCTAAGCCAGAACACACTCCTCAGGGGGTTAGGGATTTAGCTCAGCGGCACAGCACCGGCTTGGCAAGCATAAGGTCATGAGTTCAATTCCTGATTCCGGGAAAAAAAAACCAAAAAAACAAAAACAAAACACACTCCCCAAACCAAACCTATAGGGATAAAGTGCACTAGATCATGAATTAGTAACCCAAGGATAATAGGAGACACCTTCCAGAAGTTACTTAAAGTCAGACAATTGGATACATCCCCAAAGTAGTATTTCAGTTCTACCTTCCCTAAATCTTTTCCCATGTTAAACGTTATTTTCTCTTTTCTTGTTTGCTAGTTTTTTTCCTCTAATATTTAACACAAATTTCTCCTTTTATGAAAAAATTTTACACATTCAAATACATTTTCTATGTTCTTACTTTTTTAACTGGTACTCAGTAGAACTACCTAATGGTGGGTTTTTTTCCTTGCAGGCCCTAAAATTAAGCACATTTATTTATTCAGCAGATAATTTGCAGTGTTTTGTATATACCAGACATTGTGCTTTGGGATTGGAAGAAGGTAGATTCTCGAGAAAGAGTTCACATGAACTTCCATAGCACCCTATGTGAGATGTTTTTTAACATCAGTATTTTAGATAAAGTAAGACATACTAACTTTAAAGTGCCTAAAGGGTGAAAGAATTGTTCCAGAAATAATTATAAAGCCAGGTCAATGTGACGGAGAACTTTCTAAAAAGGCCCCCAAGATCCCCCAGCTCTTGGGAGTCACACTTTGCATAACTTCTTACCTTGAGTACAGGCTGGACCTCATGACTTATATCTAATGAGCAGATTACCACAAATGTGATGGGGTATCATTTTGAAATCAGGCAATAAAATACTATAACTTCTGTCTTGTTAATCTTTTCTCTATGGCTCTTCTTGTTCGCTTGATATGAGGAACACAGCCAGCTCGGTGGCATCTAGCCAAAGGCACCAAGGAGCTAAATCCCCTTCGTAATCACTCAAGGAACTTGGAAGCAGCTCCTACCCAAGTCTGACTTTGAGGTGTGAAACCAGCCAATACCTTAATTTCAGACTGTAAGGGACCCAAGGTAAACATCTTAACTGAAGCCTGTGAAATACCCTGAAGCGGAGGGCCTGGTCAAGCTGGGTCTGGATTATTAATCCACACAAATTATAAATCGGTGTATTTAAACTGTCTTAAGCCATTAAGTTGTGGAATAACTTGTTGTTCAGTAATGAACCTGATATCCATGAACTAATCCAGAAGTAGGACAGTGGCAGCTCCACAAAAGCATCTTCTTTCTTTCTTGCCTCTTGCAAAGCTTACACTGCTGATCTTTACTTATAAAATAATGACATCCTTGCTTTTTTTGTTTTTTTACTACCTACTTATGAAAGCATACCTACCTGATTTGGTTTGGTTTGGTTTTAGACATTTGTATGAATGAAATATTACTACAATTTTACTTTATGTTTTGTCTTTTTGTCTGTGTTCTATTTGAAAGAAAAATCTAATTTGTTGTATATGCCTGAGATTTGCTAATTCTCATTCTCTCTAATATTCTATGTGAATGTAACATAACTTTTTACTCCTTTCACTGTTGATGGGCAGTCGTGTTAGAACTATTACAACAATAATCTATCAAAGTTGAAGTTCAAGTGTGTATATCCCAATGCACATGTATACACACACATCTAGATATCTGTGGAATGGCTGTGCTACAAAGTGTGAAAATATGACTATCATAAATGCCACAAGGCTTTCTGTTTTCTGAAAGGATAGTGCTGACACCATAGTGAGTGTAGAGAGAGCCAGGAAAGAAAGAAGTGAAGGGAAAATGAAGGAGAGATTTATTTTGGTTACCAGTTTCAGAATTTACAGTCCATAGGCATCTGGATCCAAGCCACAAACATCAACTGAGAAAACTGCTCACCTCATGGCCACAAGAAAGCAGAGAGAGGGAGAGAAAGGGAAGAACCAGAGAGATACACCCTCCAAAGTCAGGCTCCCAGAGACCCAAGTCCTCCAACAGGACCCTATCTCATCAATTAATTAACCCACTAATGAGAATAACATCCCGCAATCCTATCACTTTTGAAGAGCCCCACTTCTGAACATATGCGTTTTGAAGGGAATATGTCAGACCTAAACCGTAACACACACTGTAAAATACAGCTCAGTAATGAAAAGAAACCAATTACTGATATACTCCAAGTGTCTGATGGCTAAGTTAAAGAAGCTAAACTCAAGTCATATGTCATTCCATATCTATTGGTTTCTAGAGTAGCTTCAAGAGTAAAGAATGGATTCATAGTAGTCAGGGTGGAAGATTAGAGTGAAGGGTTACTGGCTACAAAGGGTAGCATGAGAGAGATTTTAGGTTGGCAAACATCCTTTATCTTGATTGTAGGAATGGCTACAAGACAGTATGAGCTTGTCAGAACTCACAGAACTGCACACCAGAGTGATCTTAGTGTGTATATATTAAAAAATAAATTACAGAAAGAAGATGATGTGGAACTATGTGTTTCGCTACTCATACATATGAATGTACCTCAGATGAGTAAGATTTCTAAGACTACTACCCATGATGAAATTTCCTTAATGCTCAAAGAACCCACATTTTTATGAATTTTGTCTATTCATTTGGCAAAGTACTTGGTTTCTGAATTGGTCTATTTTGTTTTTACAAGGCTTTAGTTCTTCTCTAAGTCCTTCTATGGAGAAAGACAAAGTACTACATTACTCATTTCACTGTTTTTTTGTTTTTACAAGGCTTTAGTACTTCTCTAAGTCCTTCTATGGAGAAAGACAAAGTACTACCTCAAGAAAAGTCTCCTAAAGTAATAAGCTACTAAATAAAACCCAGGTTGTTGGTTAAATAACAACAAAAACCAATGTTAAATTTTTAGAAAGGTTTGCAGAGCCTGTATTAATTGTAAGATTAATATCTCTTCCCCTAGAATTTCAAATATTGCATAGCTTTGCTCTTTTCAGAGAACAAAAATGGACAGGGAGGGGTAGGTTACAGGGGTGAAATGGAGCCTTATCTTTTAATCCTTGTGCTCTGTCTTTCACACTTGCCCTTTACAAATCAGATCCTCTGGAGAAATTTGCTTGCAGTAAGGTGAACTTAAATCCTTCAGTGTGAAGTTAAATTTTTCAAGGGCAGAAAAGTAACCTGAAGTAGCTAACTGTACACCAATGCAATGGTTTGCAGAGTTTAGAGTTCCCTGATACTTCCAAAAGTCTACACCTAGGAAAATCTATCATGTAACATTTCTTGCCCCCTCCCCACTCAACCACTGGCTTTCTCTCTATGTAAAGCACCCTTCTCCTCCCAGCCTTCCCTGACAGCCCTCTACACTGGATATCAGCTTTTATTCATATCAGTGCTCATTTAAAGTACTGCCTTACCTATCCCAAAGGCATATGCATGTTAAACCTTCTTACCTAATTTTGAAAAATCAGGTGAATGAGCTTTGTTACACATCTAAGATGGCGGAAGATGTTTAAGAAGTTTGGCATTGCTTGAGTGGGTGTTGGTGGGTACATATAAACAGCTCCTCGTGGACAGCTTTGCTTAAAAATGAGGACAGTCCCATTGGTTCCCACTGTTAAATACTCCTACCAAACCAGCAGAAAGTTTCAAACATTAGAGAATTTCCCAGCCATGTAACGGCTGTTTGGGAAGCAATTTGCCAGATGTCTATGAGAGTTAATTCACTCTAAGTCCCCATGCAATCAAGCCCCTAGTTAGCAGCTTCGCAGCCATTAAATATTCAGTGTTTGTTGCCTAGTGCAATATCCTTTATCCAGAAATGCTTCCCACATGACATGGGAGAGAATAGTGAGCACCCTGGTGCATAGTGATAATATATTTGAATGTTATCTCCAATTATAAGACCTCCAAATGGGTGAAATGACTGCCTAACATCAGTATTCCATTAATATATTTTAATGCAATTATTTCTGAAAACTTTTTTTCATTATGAAGAAACATGTCAGAAATAACTAGGCAACTGAGTAAATGCTAAGAATGGTGAGATTTCTTAGAACTTTAAAGAACCAGATTAAGCTGCTGGAACATCACTGAATCTGCTCTGTACTTTAGCTTTCCAAGGGACAAAATAAAATAAAAGCAAAATATTCACCATCTGGGAAAGAAATTACTAGAAAAACATATGACATGTATTGTTATTGTAGGGACATCATATTTTAATTATGTATACAAATGACTTGGTATGAGGAGCATGATTTGCAGATTACATTAAAGAGGGGGATCCAGCCCCATAAATCATAAGGTGTCTAAATGCCAAGCAGCAGCAGAGAATTTACATTATTATGTGCTCTATGTGCATTGAGAAGATGGAAAATGCAGATAAGTGTAAATAAATGTCAACTAATATACCCAGTGACCAAGAAATATAGAAAGTGACTTTGAGATCAGGGAAACAGTGCGACTGCATAATGATCAGGAGGAGAAGCAAACACAAGCTCGTCACACCCAAGAACAAGCTTCCTGGAGAGCCAGAAATCCATGAAGATTGGGATGGAAGGAAACATCAACTGCATGATCTACACAAACAACCACTTGATACTTTCCAGGCCCAGAGGTGCTGGCTTCTGCATTTAATTCACCTGTGACTTGGGGGTATCACACAGCTATTATTTTAAAAATAATGAAGTTGCAGGTCTGGCTTTAGTTCTATTCCTGTCTCAGGCCAACTAACCAACCTTGGTCAAGTCTCTCCATATTGAAGGGCACCTTGTTGAGGACACCAGCCAGAGGACCTCTTAGCCTAACACTGTGAAAAGTCAACACAGGTGGCCTTGAAACCCCTTGTGTGGTAGCCCCAGCACACGCCAGTGCCTGGACATATCTGATATTTAGCATCCACATATCAACTCAGAAATTTTTGCTACATAAGTTCTTAAATTCTTTGTGACACATTGTCTTTCATAATTTATTTAATTTATTGTTGAATTCCTTTTTAAAATAGATCCTCTTTTCAGTCACAAATACATTCTTTCATGGTGAATCTTAAAAGTTAAATGAAAAAACTTTGACTGACTCAAGAGGGAAAAAAATGATTTTAGCAGCTTTGGTATTTCTGGCCAAAATATCTAAGAGTTCTGAATCATTTGAAATCAACTTTGAAATTCCTGCTCAGAAGGTGTGTTGCTGTCACCATTTCTAGGACATTTTCACCCCCATGATTTCAATTTTCATAGCACAGCTTTAAATTAAGAATTATTTAATAATTATTTTTTCCATTTTTCTTTTTTCTTTTTTATTTTAAAGAGAAAAAAACAATAAAACAAACACAAACTCAGAAATAAAACAACAAAAAACAATAAAAACAATATAGAATTTCAAAACAAGGTGATAGGAAATTAACAATAGTGGTTATATCACATATTGTTATCTTCCAAGTAGTCGCTCAGATCACCAGACATAAGCATGCAAGATCGATCAAACAATTAAGCACTAACTGTTATTGATGTATCACCAGTTTTATAGATGAGAAGACCACTGAAACTCAGAGAATTAGTTGGCTTACATTAGGTCCCATGACCATGCTTTTTTAATTATGCAAGTATTTCAGAGAAAATCAGCCAGAGTAGGCTGTCACACAACTAACCTAAGCAAGAGCTGTTAGCTTTCTATCATTAGATAATATATCTGAGACAATCACTTGACGTTTCTTTTGACTTGTGGTTTTGGAGTTCCCATCGCATGATGGGGCTGGCTCCATTGCTTTCGCACCTATGTCAGGCTACAGTACATTACAACAGGAGTATGGGCAGAGCAAAGCCACTCAGCTTACAAGCCAGGGAACAAAGGCAGCAAGAAAGGGGCCAGGGTTTCACAATCCTCCAGTGATCTGAGGAACTGCCACTAAGTCTCATCACCGCACTGGGGATCAAGTCTCACAATGCCTTTGGAGGACGTTTAAAGTCCAAAGTATAACAGTCATCTTTATGTTCTGTGCACTCCAGATTCCTACCTTACAACAGTTGCTAAGGACCCACGAACTAGAATCAGATGCCCTATATATGGATCCTAGGTTTCCTCATTTGTTAGGTGAGCAACCTTAGACAAGTTACATAAACTTTCTAATGTTTACTTGACATGCATGTAAAATGGCAATACTCACAATGCCCACTTCACAATATTGTGACTATTAAATGATTTTACACTTACCAATTATTTAAAGTAATGGTTAGGAAGTGCTTCATAAAAGTAAGCCAGTAGTATTAAGAACAAATTCTTTAAAAAAAGGATTAAATCAGGTCTAAACTATACATTTCAACATTTGTAAAATAGAACTTAAAGGCAATATTTTTGAAGAGTTGATAACAATGCAATGTTGATAGAGCAAAGCAGGATATATAACCCTACATCAATATTATTTTATTTGTAGACAACATGAATATTTTATAAAATAATTGGAAAGACATTCCAAATTATTTACATATGCAGTCCCTTTGCAGAGAAGTTATTGGTTGTACATTGATGAATAATGGCACTCTATTTCAATGACCTGACAAGAGAGGATGCACATTCGGGTAGACGCTTTCATTTGTTTAAACAATGGAAATTCTGTAAATTACCTCATTAATTTACCTCACACTTTAACAAAAGGCAATGAGCTGTCCTTATCTGGACATTGTGAAGGGAAGTGTGCACTTAATTCAAGAACTCCATAGAAAACTTAGCCCTAAAAGAACACCATCCCACTCGAGGAGGTTCTCAAGATAGTTCTCCACTGTTTTGTAGCACATTAGTACTCTGTCATCACCAAACAACTAGGACTTGTGATTTGAAACATAGCTTAAAGAGCACCATATGGGACTCTTTCAATGTGTGACCAAAGGAGCCCAGGCCTAGAGCAATTATGTGGCTAATCAAAGCCAAGCACCTAGTTGAAGGTGTAGACTGGTTAGGAGTTCAAATTCTGTAATCTGAAAGCTCCTCAATGTCCCCCAAACATCTTGAGGTCCTCATGGAAGTATGTTCATATATCCAGCCAGAATTGCCTTAACTAGGTATTAATGAGGTGAAAGATATATCTTTCACATTGGTATCTAAAATAAGGTTATAAAAAGCCAGAAGAGATTTCAGCACATCATCAAGTTTGCTATTGCTTTGCTTCTCAAATGAAAAAAAAAAAAATCTTTATTATGTAGTTTCTGCACAGGAAACAATTGCATTTTTATCCTTTGAAAAATTACAAATATTCACCATGCTATTCAGTCACAAAGAAAGGGTACTGGAAAGAGGATAAGCATTTTTACACATTGCAATTACATTTTACTGAAAGGCAAAGTCATACAACTTGCCTAATCTGGAGCTTCTTTTTAATTATAAAGCCAAAGACCCCAAATCCTGTTTTCACGAACCCTTCAAATACTAAAAGATAGGCTCACAGGCATATAGACAAGCCAAAGTAGCCACCATAATTAAGATTCGTGACTGTAGAGGACAGGAAAAGAAGTAGAGCTTCTAGCAGTGAGAACAAATGGGGCAATTAAGGCAAAATAATGACAGCCCTGCAGAAGCCTGAGATCTAAGAGGAAAGCCACCTGCCTGGGGATTTGACATACACACTCCACACCTTCCATGCAGATTACTGTGCTACTGAGCAGAAAGATGTATTTTGCATTGAGGGAGCATTCTCAGTTCTGAAATCTGAGCAGCAAGTAAGAATTAATATCTTCTAGAAAGATCACTTTGGCATCTTGCTTGTCTTCTTAAAAAGAATCTGCCTTCATAGCTTCTAACTCTCTACCCAAGGCTGCTGTTCAATCTTAGAAACAGAGATCTGTGCACGAATATTTGCATCAATTACATTAAAGGTGCACAAATCTCTTGTCTACCTTGCCAGCAAGCCGTATTAGCATAGCCACTGTGTTACCTAGTAACTCACCCCTCCATCAGAGAAGCTGAAGCTCTTAAGGAATGTAGGACATAATTTAGAAGATGACAAAGAATAATAACTGAAAGTTATGTGAGTTTTATGACTGGGAAACACAAGTAAAAATTGAAAAAAATAGACCTAAGAAAGTATTTTATACATTGAAAAAAGAACTGTAATTGCCTTCCATGTAAGATTGTCAAAAGCAAAAACCAGAGCCATTTACAAAGCCATTAGATGTTATCCTGGGGAAAACATAACATTAGAAAGAAGATTGCAGTCAGTCATTCAAAGCCTTCTCTTATGCCCCATAGGGTCCTTTAAATGTGCAATTGAGGAGTTGACCTAACTAGGAGGATCTGATGAGGTTCTACAAGCTGAAGTGCTGATGGCAGAGGAGAGCTTCATTATAGCATGATCACAGCCCAGCCCCGCTGCATATTACAGACCTGAAATGCCCCCAGATATAATTGGATGTTTTTCCCCATCTGAATTCCTGTATCACTGCCAGTCATTGACAAGTGACAAATAAAGGACAAACTCAGCATTACACAGAAATCCCAAGGACGCATAAACTAAGGCAACTTGCTGTTAAATATGAAAGAAGGACAAAAAGAGACGAACAGCAGAGATTCCTTCCCTAACTGCGTTAATTTTGTCAGCATCCCCTTTGTTTTCCTAATGATACCTTTATCACCTAAAGCCCCTTGTTCTATAGCTTTCTTACTTCTGAACCACTAACTAAAACTCAGGGTCTGATGGTTCACAACACTTACTGAGCTGATCCACCTGAGACTTTTTAACTGGAAGTTCCAGCCAAGAAGTGTAATAAGGGTACTGTACTTAGACAATGTGTTGGCACTGTTCACTCCACAGTTTTTCCTCATTCATCAGTCTCTCAGGTGATATGAGTTAGATCCAAAATATGCCCCCAAGGTGCCATGTATTCAGAGGTGGGGCACTGTGCATGAGGTAGAAGGTAGAGCAAGAACAAACTGACAACAGAACCCATGGGGCAAGAATTGAGAAACCAGACAGAGCAAAGATGAATACATCAACACTTTAAGAAACCAACAGGTAAAGAACATCATGCCCACGAAGGACCCTTAAGCATCCACAAAACCAAAAGTACATAACATTGGCCTGTGTTCAACCCCATTTGTATTAAGGATTTCATCCCTCCACCCACTCCATGGGTTTTGGACACTGTAACACTTCCCCTACAAACCTTGTATGGTCACCCCCACCTTAATGGGTGGACTGAGTCGGGTAGCCTACTAGGCCATGATTCCTGTCAATCTCCAACTATATAGACCCTTCCATAATTTGAGAACCTTAGAGACCCAGCACATGCCTCTACTAGGGCCATGAGCTCCTCTCACTGGCCCTCTTCCCACCCTGAACAGTGTATTTTTGCTTCTTCTACTTTTAATACGTCTTACACTTGCTACTCCTTCCTAGTGTCTTGCTCAATTCTTCATTTAGGATAGAAAGAACCTAGAAAGAACTCCCTCACAACCGTCCATCCAATACTAAGAAGGTGATTGGATCATGGGGACACTGTATTCATTAATGGATTAATCCACTGATCGGTTTACAGCTGAATATGCTATTATGAGGTGAGTCTTGCTTAGGAGGGTACCCGGGGGCCATAACCCGGAAGGGTATATTTTTATTTCTTGCTCCTCTCTTCTGTCTCTGCTTTGTAGCAGGGTTGTGTATCTATCTTCAGGAGGCCCTTGCATCATGCTATTTCTGCCTTGGAACCAGCTAAGTACAAATGGAATCCCCTCAAACCATAATTTAATTTAGCCAAATAAAATCTCTTTTCCTTTGAATTGGGAGTGTCAGATATTTTGTGTAAGTGATGGGAAAGCTGAACAATTCACCAAGGTCCTCTGAATTATTACTTTCTCTTCTCTGTTTTATCTTCTCCTGAAGCTCTGAGTCAACATATACTCATGTTTTCCAAGAAATAAAATATCTGTATTTGAGGTATATTTGTTCCAAACATGGACAAAATTTAAATTCTACTGGTTGGTTCATTTTGTTACTGCCAGCTTTAGCTTTTAGGTGGCTGTTGGGAAACATTAATTTGAACTACTAGAACTAGTACAAATGGAAACTAAAACTAAAGTAGTACAAGAAAGTAATTATCTGTTTTAGATTATGGTTGGAACGATCACAGTATAAAAGGAAATCTAATAGGCTTATCAATACAAGTTTGTCAGTAGCTCCAACTATGCTACAATTATGAAGAGCTTTAGAAATGATGAACATTAAATATCAAACAGGTTGGATTTAAATCCCACTTAACTTTATGAAGTAGATAATATCAACAATTTACTTCTTCAAGCTTCAGGGTTCCCATATCTAAAATTGGCACAATATGCTAGTAATGATTGGGATCATATGAAGAGACTAGCACTATGCAAACACATCGTTAAGAACTTAACCAATGTTAGCTTGTAACAGGAGAGTATTCCTAGGGAAAATGAACAGAATTAATGTTACATTTCTTAAGAGATGTCTTTAAAAATACGTAATCTTCAAGCATTTAAACTTTTAGAGTAGAAGTATGCCAACTCTAGCACACATTTTAGGATCACCAGAAGGACCTGTTACAATTTATACACATTGTGTTAATCGTTGCTGGGCACAGCTACCTGACATTCACAACCTAAGGAACAAAAAATTTATTTGGATCATAGTTTCAGAGGATTCAGTCCATGGTATGCTGGCTCTAAAGAGAGAACATCATGGTGGAAGGCCATGGCCAGAGCAAAGCTGCTCAGATGGTGGAGACCTAGAAGCAGAGCAGTGGAACAGTGACAGAGAAGCAGGGGAGAGAGACCAGACATAGACCCCCAACATCGTGCCTCTATGAGCCAGGAAGAAACACCCCAGAAGAATAACTTACAAATCCCCTAGATAGCTCCCAAGATAATCAAATTGGAAATTAAACCTAACAGTCACAAACACCTACAAATCTGATTCAGGAGGTCTGGGACATGGCCTGAGAACCTGTGTTTCTCAAGTGACAGGTGACATGGGAGATACCAGATTAGACACCACACAGAGTGTTGTTGCTACAGTAAAAGTAGAAAAATTTGATTAACAGGGCAACCATCTGACATCAGCCACTCTGTGAATCTATGATGTTTATTTCATTGGAAAACATTGAGTTTGCTGTTCAGATATGAAAACCACCTTTCTAAGATTGTTGTGAGTACTGCTATTCAGCTCTAAAAACTTGGACAGTAGCAAGGTATTCTCTTGTGCAAGAAAATTATTTTCACTTACAACCATATGATTTGAATCAATTCTAGTTGATAATTATACTTAATGAAAAGATTTTTTGATCTATTAATGTGCTTTTCAGGTTAAATAATATGCTGTGTCCTATCCTGCTACACAAAATCCTGATGTAGGCACTGGGTGACTTCATCAATGTCAACTTCACAGTTTAATAACATTCTTTCTATCTTATTGAATATTAAGGTCTAGAGTACAAATTAGACATGGCACAAGAGTGTGTAACTCCATTTTTTCTTGTTGGAATGAATTTCTCAGCTGCAGTAAATTTGATCTTCAGATTCATGATCAAGTGAGACAAACTTTAAAGTAAATGTGTAACAAAGTGATTTGGTAAATTTTAGTATCTTCTACTTTCAAATCATTAGTAAAAGATCACCAGACCAACATTTCTGACAAAATGTTTTGGTCTCATGATTCAAATAATAAATCAATAATATGTTTCTGCTACATATTGGTGCCTAAATCTGTTGGATTTCCCCATTTTTCTTTGAACTTTAAATTAAGTCTTGAATCTTTTAGCCAAGAGCATGTTTACAGAACTGTAAGCTCACACAGAAAATGGCATGTATGACTTAAGAGGACAGTATTTCTCCTCTACTTTGCTTCATTTCACACAAATTCTTTTGACTATTTGTGATTTGTTTTACAGTAGAAAGAAATAAAATTTAAAGAGAAAACCTTTTTTTACATAATAGTTTATTTTTTTCTCAACCAAAACACAAACCAGAGCTTACTTTCACCTCTGAAAATACACAGTAGATGATTCTTCTATAATAGAAAGCAATGTCTAATTTTCATAAACTTCACAGCAGCCAGATTATCCCATAAAGCTTTCTCAATAAAGACATTTTTTAGATGTTGAGACCACTGAGAAATCAGCAACAGGATCAGACTGATGAAGGATGATGCTAGGAGATGGGATTTCAGGCATATCTAATGACTCCTTTAACCGAGCACATTAGAAAGCAGGCACCTACAGAAATAGCTTTTCTCCATACTGTGCAATTATTAATGCACAGATGCTACATATGAGCTAACCTTGGGAAGAAGCTCTAGCTCCAAGATCTTCCTACTTAATAACAATTATTAATTGAGCTCTTTTATCTATTAGCCATGTACTGGATGTGCACACGAGTGCACGCGCGCCTACACACACACACTCACATGCTCCACTCAAAGAGGATTTGCAATCTTGTAAAAGATAACACTCCTGTCCTTATTTGGTGGTCATCTTCTGCTGGCATAGCTGTGCTCCAGCCATAGTGGATGAGATGGTGCCATATAAAGTGTGTGGCACAGGGAAGGCACACAGAAGAGCTGCTCCAGGGAAAATTGATGGGAAAGGCAAAAGGGCTGGAGCTTAGTGAGTGATGAGAGAAGACTATGAGAAAAGGATGAGGAGAGAGGCAGAGTCAACAATAGATGCTTAAGTCTTCACAGCCAAGGAAAGAATCTCCTCTGCCCTGAACAAATGGGAAGTGAGATTTTGATATGATCAAGTAGCAGCAAAAGAAGGAAGCCAGTAGCCTTGCTGAAAGACAGAAAAAATGAGAAGTTTCAAAGAGCTTCAAAAATAATATTTGAGCTAGGCCTTAAAGAAGAAAGGAATGATTATTAAGTCATTCCAACTGGATCCCATCTTTCCAACGGGATGTTTCACATAAAATTATGTTGAGAAGACAAAGTCCTTTAAAACTAACAAACACTCTCCATGTCCCAGCAAATTTACTCTGAGATCAAAAGCTTCTATGAGCAGCAATAACTATTAACTGTCAGCACAAGTGAAAGTGTCGTCTAGACCAAGGAATGTCCAGTCTACTAGACTACTGCATGCATGACTGCAGAAAGACAAACCAAAGTGAAGTCGCCAGATAGAAATTCCTGGGACAGTAAAAGTAGATGAACAATGCAAGTTGCAGGAGGCCCGCTTCTGGAATCTCCAACCCAACAGACATCAGGAGATCCTTACTTTTCCTGCACCAAACACCAGTAACGTGTCCTACTTAGCATCAGGAAAAGCCCACCATTTTCCCCAGGTGACATAACTGTATAAATACCCCAATTAATAGGACCACAAACAAAAAGCCACTATATTCTCACCTGTCATATCCTCCACCCTCACTGTATCAAAAGAATCCACATTTCCTTCTGAATAGGTCACTGCTGTCAGGTAAGATTAACATTAGCACAGTTTGTCTAGAAGCAAATTAGGCCACTAAATTCTCCAAGACCAGGAACCATGTAGTTTTGGAATGGGATTTAGTTCACAGTAAACACTCAAAACTAATATTTGTTTTAAAAAATAAGTGTGTGATGAAACTAATGACACTATCCCAAATAAACATAAACAATATATACCATAGCAATTAGGGAAAAGAAATATTACTTCCTGCTAGCATATTCAGAGGACCAGCCAGAGTGCAAGTGATTTTACCTGGTGTTGAAGCAAGAGGAAGAGAAGGAGGAGAAGGAGGAGAAGGAGGAAGAAGACACAATATCGATGAAGACATTGATGAGAAGTAATAATTGTATAGAGTTTATTCCATATCAGGAACCATCTGAATTCATACATTAACACATTTTTGCTTTGATACATTAATTCTTTAGCCATGATAATACACTTGTGAGGTAGGGCCTATTATCATCCAAATTTTCCAAGTGAAGGAACTAATAAATTGATGGCAATATTCTTTGGATAAAGGAGAGCAAACAGAAGGAGGGAGAAGCACTAAAGAAAAAAGTGCTCAAACAGCATTTTTTTTCACCAATCTTTTAGTTGTAGGGACTGTAACTTTCAATAATTAAAGCTATAATAAATACTTTCCATATTGCTGATGTGTGAGCCTAATGTATTCACAATTTAAGTACTACTACAAAAGAGGTAGGGGAAAGGGTCAAGAAATTTTCTTGAAAGAACAGGTCTAGGTGTGGGTTTACATTTGCTTTCCAGGGATGTGGTAATAAAATACTACAAACTGCTCAGCATTGAGCGATAAAAAGTCATTCTTTAATAGTCAGAAGCTCAAATTCAAAGTGTCAGCAGAGTTGATTCCTTCTGAAAGCCTTCAAGGAAAAATTATTTTATATCACTCTTCTGGTACAACAGTTTGGATCTCAAATGCCCCCAAAGGGCAAAGTGTTGAAGACTTGGTCAGCAGCCTATTACCCTACCAGGCTGTGGTGCAATCTGGAGGAGATGGAGCCCAGGGGGAAGAACTTAGATCTTCAGGGACAGGCTTGTGAAAGGGATATGTGGGTAGTGGCTCCTATTCTTCCTTTCTTTGTTTCTCTGCTACCATGAAATGAACAGGTTTGTAGCTTAGTAGCTCAGCAGAGCTACTGCCATGAGCTTCTGCCATGATTTACTGCACTGCCATATGCCTAAACCAATAGGGTCACAGGGCCAAGTGACCATGAATGGACACCCCAAACTATGAGCCAAAATAAGTGTGTAACAATTAAGGGTCACTAGAGGAACAGATTTAAGATATATATATATATATATATATATATAATTGGAAAGAAACATCTAAAGGTGATGGCAATGATTGGAACGCCTCTGAAGAAGCAAAAGGAAAGACTCCCTTTTTCTTTCTCTTTTTAGGTGGATGCCACCCTCATCCAAGGTGGGTCTTCCTTCCTTGGTTAGGCAGCTAATGTCAGTTATCTACAGACACACACAAAACTATGCTGCACTAATCCAGTAGGCATTTCTTAATCCATGCAAGTTGACACCACAATTAACTGTCACAAAGCCCTTCCCCTTTTAAAGTTGATTATTTCAGGTATTTTGTTACACTAAGAGAAACTAACATGTCTAGCTTGCGATGATTGTCAACAATCTTTACCATGCCCTTCTTGTGAAAGCATCTCTCCCATCTCTGCCTCCATCTTAACATTGCTTTCAGGGGGAGGGACTCTCTCTCTCCTCCTCTCTTTCTCTCCTCCTTCTCTCTCTCTGTCTCCCTCCTTCCTTTCTACACATACAGCAGTATTGTCCTAGGGACACTCTCCATACAGCATGATTTTATCTCAAGATTCTTATCTTGGTTACATTTTTCTCATTGCTGGGACAAAATACCCAAAGTTAAAGGTGGAAAGGTTTATTTAGTTCACAGTTCCGGGAGGTTTCAGTCTAAAATCAGCTGGCTCCCAGGCAGGGTGGCATGGTACAAGGGCAACAGTTCAAGGCTAGAGAAGACAGCAAAAGCAGCAAGAGCAAAAGAGGGGAGAGTAAGCCTCTTTTCCTCCCTTATATTGTAAGCAAGCTACCCCACCCCAGGGTGGGTGTAGCACTCACACCATCTCTGTGCCCTCCTCTTGCACAGAGTGAAGGTGTTTACAAGTGAGGCTAAACTTCTCAAATTGACACAGTAAGAGCATGTCCTTTCCACCCTAGGATGCAGCACTGCTGGATTACTTAGTTAAGCTTATAGACTTCTCAGGTTGACACAATGTATCAACCATAACACTCTAACCAATTTCATCTGAAAAGACCCTAATTCCAAGTAAAATCCCATTTTGAGTTTCCATATAGACATGAGTTCTGCGTGTTCACTCTTTAGCTCCAGGAACTATTCTTGTTCCAGGACATACAAACACAGAGCTTGTCTAGGCTCAAAATAGCAATAAAGAGGGCTGTCTCTGGATCTAGAATGGTAACAGAACACTTGCTGCTATAAAGGTAATGATGACCTGCTGATATTTCTCTCTGTCTCCTGCATAGCAGCCTTTGAAACGTTTCTGTGAAAGGAAATCTCTGTTCTAATATGGCACTTCATATAACTTATCTTTATCAATAAAACCTCAAGAAAATTAAACCATAAAGAAATATTTCCAAAATGCACCAACAGTTTGAATGAAATCCATAAAGGCTTCAAAGCAAGAATAAAGCCTGAGGTTTGCGCCCTCTCCTTTCACGTGGCTTTTCAGCCTTTCAAAATAAAGAAAACTACCAGGCACAAATGGACCATTGGCCTAGATTTCAATGTGCCAGGATGTAAATAACTGTTGGCTTATTACAGTGGAAATCTCAAAAGTGTATTGTTGCTTTCAGTCAGATGGGCTATTTTTTTTCAGTGTGATTCAGTTTTTCTACAGTTGGGGATGGGAGAAATACCTTTTGTTTAGTTCAACACAGTAAAGACAGCCCCAGGCACTCATCAGAAAAGGGAGTGAAAAGATGAAACCCAGACAGCCCAGACCTGAAGATTCTTCGCTAATACAAAACGTAGCCCATCACCGTTACAAAATATCAAAGAAAGCTAAATGTTAGCTTAAAAAAAGAGGAAAGAAAGAAATAGTAAGGTCAAATCTACGCTGCCTTCCTAGGCAACAATCCTGGATACACTATTATTGTCTTTGTTCCTCTTAGCGGGATGGAGAGCTCCATTTATAACACATTACAAGAGAATGAAATGATAAATTATATTAAAAGTCTCTGGAGGACACTTAGAGATTTGATGGGCCTCTATAAACTTCCTTCTCATATTAGTCTATGGCCTTTCAGTGCGAGGAAATTTGGGAGGCTTACAATAAAATAAATATTAAGAAAAGAAATGCTTCTTCTGTGCTACCATCTTTTTCTTTTCTTTTCTTTTTTCTTTCAGTGCCATTTCATTAAGTCAGGTAACAGCTTATTCACTTCTCAAGATTCAAGACTTTGAATTCCCATCTGTTTATCATGTTCTCTTCATCACCAATATCCCCCACTAATCCTCTTTCACAAGTTTTATTTCTGAAATACAGGATAGGAACTCTTAGGTCCATAACAATGCACAGGGATTTGCACATTTCAGGTAAACCATAAAAACTGATTGAAATAAATGAGACAGTCTAGATATCAGCCATCAGAAATTCACTGATCACACATTGGAAAAAGCCAGACACAAAGAAATACCCTTGCTTGTCTTCTCAAGACTGAAAGAGTTCTGGTTGTAGAGGAAGGAAGAGCCCTTTCTTTTCTAACCTTGCTTGCTACCCATCCGGGTGAGCCCTTTGGAGTGACAAAAGTGGAATTGTTCAGGCTCTGAAAATTTACAAATTACAATCAAGGAAAAAAAGAAAAAAGCCAACACAGGTCTATTTCACTTCAAGGCAGGACACTTTCAAGCTACCTCATACATGTTAGATTTCTTAGTGTTGCCATATGTTACTCTGGCCTCACAGGAAATTTGAACAACCACCCTGAGCAAGCCATAAAAATACTTTTCCTTTTCACAACACCAAGCAATATTTTCTAACTTTGTTTTGAGTCACTCAAAGCAGGATTTTTTTTTTACAGTTCCTTTGAAAGATACTTCTATAAAAAGAAAAATTTGTATTTCACTTTCAAAACTCTAATTCCTTTTTGAAATGTATTTCTCAATTATGTTCTGGGAACCCCGGATTATAAGAAAAAGGTGCAGGCAGGCTTGAAAGTAAGATGGCATTTGGAAGATAACTGGAATCATTGTTGCTCAGAACTAGTAGTGGGGCAATGAAAGTGCAAATCTAACCATTGCTACCATAAAACCTGTTTCCCTGGCTTTAGGAGACCTTGATGCTGACATGCATTAAAAGTATAATTCATAATGGGGTAGAGTGAAAGGAGGTAATTAAAAGACAGGTCCTCCAGCCAGCTGTGTAACTGTGCGTATATGTGAAGGTCTCTTGGTAACTGTCTTGAGCGCCAGAATATTATCAAAGATAATACAACAAATATGTGTACTCATTACCCAGTGTTAATATTAGGATTCCATTATATTTGATTCAGATCTTTAAATTAAAAATGTAAAATATTACAGAGAAAATTGCATTCTTCTGTTGAGCATGATGACACCTGCAATCCTAGCATTGAGCGAGGCTGAGGCAGGGAGGATCAAGTTCAAATCCCCCCTGCACAATTTAGGGAGAACTTGTCTCAAAATTTGAAAAAAATTCACTCTTCTCTGAACTTCTCCTCAGTCCTATACCTCTCTCTTTGTCCCTGGCATCACACTGTCCTACATGTACTTGTTGCGGGAACAACCCATATTTCTCTGTCTGTGATCAACATGTATTAGAAAATAACACATAAATACCTATGGTATTATGAACTTCTATTAGCTTACAGAAATGTTATCATAGTCTTTGTAAGTTTCTATAACTTGTTTTTGTTTTTATTTGACATTAAGTGTTTAAAAATCTGTCCATATGCATTCATATAGTTCAATTTGAATGCTGTATTACATCATAAAAAATTTGTTTTCCATTTCCTCCTTGATGAACATTAGAAGCTCTCCCCTGCCACACCCCCCTAGAAGCAATACTGCCGCTTGCACAGTTATACACCCTAGCATTTTCTGAAACATATCAGAAATGGAACTGTCAGGCCACAGGGCAAAGCCAGTTGTAACAGGCTTCGCTGTGGCCCTCACAATGCACTCGCCCAGCTTAGCCATCGTGAGCACTGCGGGACATGCGTTGCTGTCACTGTTTTCCACCATGCTTGGTTTTCTGTGCTTTCTAAGTTGTCATTCCGATTGGGTTTAAAATACAGTCTAACTTTCATTTTACTTTTATGCATTGTTAATGAAGTCAGCCATCTCTCTTTACCTTTCTGTCTCTTTCAATTTCCTCCTCTATGGTGGCCCTCTCATATTTTGTCCATTCTTCTAAGGAGTCTTTTTCTTTCGAATTTCCAGCACATAGTTAGACTTTGTGGCTAGCGATTGTGGATCTGTGTTTTGTTCAGCTTCTCATCCGGTATTTTGTGTATTTGTGTAGTGCTGAGGATTGAACCCAGAGCGTTCACAGCCTGCTTTTTAGTTTTTGTTTTGTTGAAACAGTGTGTCATTAAGTTAAATTGCCAAGACTGGGTTCAAATTAGCTCCCTATGTCTGCCTCCCAGCTACTGTTCATCTTAGAAGTTTGTATTCTATTTTTTGAGCAGAACTTTTAAAACTTTACAAAACATACCAAACTTTGTCTTTATAACTTTATCTGCTTCTAAATATCTCTTTCACCCTGTGGTCATAAATACACTCATTGTATTTTATTCTAACATTTTAAATGTATAGGATAGTAGTATATAATAAATTATTTAGTGTGTTTAGAAATGTTATAAACTTTAGAACATTTATCAATGATTTTTCTTTAAGTATCTAGTTTGAGAAATTTTTTTGCTAACTTTGTGTTCATAAGTATATTTACTATATTTTATTCTAACATTTTGCATGTTTGGGATTTAAATGTGCATGAAAGCATTTAATACATGTTTAAGACTTTTATGAATTTTATAATATCCATCAATTTATAGGAATTAAATTCTATATTAAATTTAT
>NW_004955483.1:2857854-2940609 GCF_000276665.1 Chinchilla lanigera | reverse complement strand
ATTATAAATTTTTAAAGTATCTGGTTTAAGAAATTCTTTCCTAGTTTGTGGTCAGATTTGTCATGGATTGGATTTGATGCTGTTGAGAGCTTAGCTGCTGATGGGCTTTGGGAAGTGATTGGACCATGAAGATCCTCACTTCATTAGTGGATTAATCCACTGCTGACCTCACAATTTCATGGCTTTTTTGGGAGATGATGAAAACAGGGAGGGTAGGCTAATTAAAGGGAATGCATCTTGGAGCTGTGACTTTGAGGTCTATCTCTTGTCCCAGGTCCTTTTCCTTTCTGACTCTTTCATCTCTTACTGCTTCCTGGTTGCCAGGAACTGAGCAGATTTCCTCCATGACACACTCACCCACTATGTTTCTGCCTCACCACAGATCAAAAAGCAATGGAACTATCTGACATTGGTGGAGATCTCTGAAATCATGAGCCGAAATAAACCTTTTCTCCTTTTAGTCGTTTATGTCAGGTATTTTGTCCTAGTAACAAAAAGTTAAGTAATGCAATATGTTACTATATTTTATTCTCACATTTAAATGTTATTTTAGGTTATTTTTCATTATGGAGAGTCAGATAGCTCAAAACCATTTGTTGAAATGATTCCAGTCCCATGCAGGCTTGGGTCTAGCTAAGGGTCTCTGCTTATTTATTTTGAGAATAAATATTACTGCAGACGTAAGTAGCCTTGCTCTGGCACAGTATTATGACAGAAATACTCATACATTTTAAGGTAACAGGAATGCTTTTACAGTGTTCCCCTTAAGTATTGAGTCATAGTTTTCTGAACATCATCTTCTAATTGTTTTGCTAAAGAATCTATCATATATACATGCTGAATTTTAGTGATTGCTACTATTATACAACTGTAGCAAAATTACTAGGGTTTTATCTTTAATATATGAATGTGGTGGATTACATTCACAAATTCTGTGAATGTGACAGATCTTCATTTCAAAAATAATTTCTATTTTATTTTTTATTCATTCCTGTCCTTAAAATTTATGGATCTTACTGCTAACATTTTACTTAGGATTTTTATGCCTATAATCATAAATAAGATTAAACTATAATCTCATTTTCATATATTATTATTAGTTATGTTACCAAATCTATTTCAAAATAAAATCTCTTCCATTTTCCCTCTTCAAAAACAGAAAATGACTATTTTTTAAATTTTTTCAAAAATTACTCATAAGATCTTCTGGACCACAATTGTTTTCTGACGGGGAGGATATTTAACTAGCAAATTAGTATCTTTACTTGCCATTCTTTCATTCAGATTTTTCCATTGTTTTCCTGAGTTTGTTTTGATAATGTATGTATTTTTTGAAAAAATTTGGGTATCCAAGTTTTTCCAATTTGTTCATGTTATGTGTCCATAGTACATACATGTTTATTTCCTGTTCTCATCTAGTTATTTTTTTTTAACCATGAGAGATAATGCAGGCTACATGTCTTTTGAAATCAGTATTTTCATCTACTTGTGAACCATTAATTCATGAAATATACAGGATGTGGAAAGATCCAAAGAAATAATATCCCCCAAAGACCAAAAAGTAAATTTTGAATTTAAGTATAATTTGATATGCTTAAATGAAGAAATACTTATCTTCTATTGTTGTTACTCTGTACATCACAATCTATGTATGGTCCATTTCTATAATATTGTATTAATATAAGCAAATGTATTTCAATAAAGTGATTTCCATAGGAAAAAATATCATTGGGTAGAAAAATGCAATATTTTTAGTTTTCTCTTTCATTAACATCATTCACAAAGACATAACCAAGATATTGCCTTCATCTGGCAGAACCTTTTGATGATTTCAGAAGCTGTGACCTTTGAAATAGCAATATGTAAAATTTAAGCCTATAATATGATGTAAATGAAAGTCACCAACACTTCTGCTTTGCAAGTGCTTGAGAAATAAGACACCTTTTCTACAAATCAAAATTATTTAGTTGACTCTTTTTTAAAGAAACATTTGCTACAGAAGTGATTCACAGGCAGTGAGCCACCCTGAGGTAGAGAGAGATGAACGGTTTTTTTTTATGACAGAACATACAGGAAATACCACAGCATGCCGTACACCTGGAGACTTCCATGAAAATCAGCATAAAATGTTTCAAGTAATTTTATAATAAAAAAAAACCAGTTCAACTGTGTTTAATCCAATGCTTTAACATGATTTAATCTCTGGCTACCTTACTCCATGCCACCTCTCTTTGGGTTCATGGAATATGCCTTGAGAAACACTACTCCAGTCATACTGAATAAGAATGGGACTTTGGAAGGGAAAATGGAAAAGACACATAGAGGCCAATGCAATAACTTATAGAATCAACCAAAGTCCAAAATACCAGTCCTTCACAGTAGCTGTATTGGTCTGTTTCCTGTTGATAATAACACAGCACTGCAGACTAAGTTATATAGAAGAAAATTTTATGTTGGTGCATAGTTCTTCTGAAGATCCAAGTTTGAGGGGCTGCATCTGGATATCTTCTTCCTGGCAGTATGCCAAGACAGTGCAATGTGCCATATGGAGAGAGATGAAGCATAGTGTGTGTGTGTGTGTGTGTGTGTGTGTGTGTGTGTGTCCTTTTGTCTCAACCACAGGCCAGGTGTGTTGGGCTAGTGGAATGAGAAAATGCCCAGAAACAGCTTGTTAGCTTACTAACAGAAAAAGACAGGGTTAATTGATACTTACTAGCAGAAAAAGATAGAGTTCAGTGGAAAAGGGCTGAACAGGACAGTCACCAGAGGGCCCAAGGATGGCAGGCTGGACAGAAAATCATCACAAAAAACAGAAGTGTCCAGTGGTGGCTGGCTGGACTACAGCCCTCCACAGTGCCCTGTTCTACACTCACTTATTACAGGAAGTGGGTTTTGCAGATTAAACTACATACTGCTGATGTCATTAAATTGCTTTGTTCTCTTGTGCGACCACATTCCAAGGAGCTTACTTGAGACGTGGACAGAAAGCCTCATTAGTTTGACCAGTTCCTCGGTTTTTTTCATGTAATTTGTCTATCTGGATATGCCAATCAATATCATTGACTCAGTAAGAGCCTTGGGAATGCAAAAGGGGCACTTCAGGGAGATGGTGTTAAAAGCTTTAGTTGTTCTCAAGGAAGTATAACTCTAGTCTTCCTCTTTTTATAAAGTCATCTGTATTCAGTCATGGGAGCTCCACCCTCATGCCCTTAACTAATACTAATCACCTCCCAAAGTCCCAATCTCCTATAGCCTTTCAATACCTCACAATGAAGATGAAATTTCAACACATGAATCCTTAGGCAACATATTCAAATCTCATTGAAATCATAACAGAAGCCAAATCAATAAGAGACTCTAAAAAAGTTAGAATTCTTCTCCATTTTCATTTCCAAAGTGCTCTTTTCCTAAAATACAGTGTGGCTAATGTCCAATCCAGAAAGATACAAAAGCTCTTTGTCTTACTTTTATACACACATACACACACACACACAGATGGAAGTGGAGTGAAAGAGATGTAACATTTATCTTCTATTAGAACACAAAAAAGCAAAAGTATTAAGACATCCTCAAAACTGGTTACACTGACGTATGCATTAATATAATGAAATTTCTGAATTAGATGCTGTTGATGTGATTCTCCTTTTTTATTGAATTTTGAGCAACCAACTTACTACAGTAGTCTAGCCAAATAGACTTATTTAATGAAGTACTGCCACAGATATGAAAAGAAAAAAGAAAAACACAGTTTTGCCAGGATCTAGGGAACACTGGCCTGTCTAAATGTCTTTATCCCTTCTCGTGATCATCTATCTTTACACTCAGGAGGGCCAAGAATAACTGAATAAACATTATCTTGTCCTTGGCCTTCACCAAGTAAAATTGTTTATATCTGAGACCATTTCCCTTTAGAGCCTGAGATCATTATTTTAGAGTAAATTGTCAAATGCTCCACAGTTGATCTCAGTTTACTTCTGCCATTTGCTGCTCTATGAAGCAAGTCCAGGGCATGACATTAAGCCTGTGACCACATAACATGAGAAAAATGTTTTTAAGATTGAATAAAACATCATGGACAGTTTCTGGCAGTGAATCTTAACAACTGAAATACCTCTGTCCAAGAAAACTCTTCAAAATACTATTTCAGAAAAATAACAATTGTGACTATTTCAGAAAAATAACAATTGTGACTATTTCTCATGGAGTTATAAGAATTTAATGAGATAATAGATATGGAGGAACTCAGTGCTACAACCTGCTTTGTGGACTTACAATAAACCATTTGGATCACAAATTATAAAGAAGTCTTTAACCAAATGAAGTACTATGCACTACAGGAAATATTGGGGTTACCTGCCTGTGTTCTCTCTGCATCTCACATTGCCTAGTTGTTCTTTCCCGGTCTTCATACTGTCCTGCAACCTGAATCATTTTTCCTATGACCAGAAAAGGAATCTGCCCATATCAGAAAGACTATAAAGCAAGTAAAGTAATGAACCTATGAAAACACACATGTTAATGCTTGCATCAAGGCACCATTCCCACCAACCCAAAGCTGTGATGTTAGGAATTCTGTCCAATACCAACTGATTCCCTGCCTTGCAAAATCCACTTAAAAATACCCAGCCCACTTTCTAAAACTCCTACAAATGCCTTTTAGACTTACTTCTGCTAAGTCATTATGAAGATACAATCTCAGGTAGTGCTCTCCCTAATTGCAGCAAGTCCAACAAACATAACTTTGCTTGATCAACAATATTTTTTCGGGTGGTCATTCTATAGCCAACAAACACAAAGTGACTCGAAAGTCAGTGTGTTTTTGTTTATGTTCTCTACTATTCTGGTTCTTTGTTATATAGAGTTTGGAATTCAAGGGTCCAAGTTTCTCTTTAAAGCCTGAACTTTATCTGTTGCCATTAACATTTAGCTCACATCTAATCATGGGAGTAGCATATACTTCATGTGGTGACACACAACAGATTTCATTAATAATTACACTAACAGCAATAGCAATTGCTTTTTACATATCTTTCAAGTTTCACACATTTTACATAGATTATCTCATCTGCAACTAGCATTATATCATCAAAGCAAGCTATTTTCTCCATTTTAGGTAAGAAAACAGAGGATCAAGGAGATTAAATAATTCTTCTAAATACACAGCAAGGAAAATTCCAGTCCGGGAAACCTGTCTCCAGAAACCAGGTGCCTGAATGCACTATACTGTTTAGAATTTAAAATAGCTAAGATTTCAAAATCCACTCCTTTACTACTAGTAGACATACACCCAAGGGTGAAACATCAAGGAAGATTTAGGTCTTCTTGGGGGAAAAGACGTGGGAACAATTGCTGTGGGTTCACTTGTGGGTTTTCAGCCAGGAAGGGACAAGGGCAGCTCTGTGCTTATCAGGCAAGAAGGAGTATAAATCTGGCAAGTAGATGTAGAAATAGGAAGTGTCATACTTTTCTGGTGATGTAAGCTGGAGAGTGACTTCTATGGAGAGTGCTTTGGCAATGTCTAACAGAATTGTCTACACACACACACATACACACATACACACACACAATTTCCTTTTGTTCACATAAAACACATTTGCAAAGACAAAAAAAAAAACTGATCTGATGGGTTGCCTCAATGAAGGGCACTGAGAGTCTGGGAAAAAGGGTTTAAGGGAAATATTTTTATTTCATTGTATGACTTTTATATATCTTGACTGTTAATGCATAAGAATGCATTCTTTATTCAAAATATAAATGTAATTTTAAAATAATAAAGAGATACTGTTTGTTTTAAAGAAGACCTCTAATGTATTAGTTTAAATGTAAAAATATCTGGTGATAGTACAGTCAGATTTTCTACCTGCTTTCTCCTGTCCCCAAACAATTGCTGGTATGTATATATATATAGCATAAATTTCTCATAAATGTAAAAACATTATAATTTCATTAATCTGAAAGTGTCAGCAAATCTCATGGGAACTTAGATGTATTCATATGCTATACCTAATAGTCTACTCGGGTTTTATTTCATTCAGTATTTTCTAAGTACTCTTTTAGTATTTTGCCTCCCCTTCCTGGTGAAGGAACCTGAGCTCCTCCTCCAGGAGGATATTGCCTTACTTACAAGGTGAGCCTGCTTTACTTCAGAAACTTTCATCTCAGATTCAAATCATTTCTAACATGAAGGGAAATGGAAAAGCCTGCAAGCACCTAAGAATGAGTGTAAGTGGAAGAACACTTCAGGAAAAGGTGAGGAGAATCTTCTTTGTCAGTTTGGAGCTCTGAGCTGGGCGAGCAGCCATCCAGGGAGCACAAACATACTTCTTCCTCAGTGTGGGAGAAGCCACCATGGAGCTGGAGGAGTGAAGAATGTGTTTATATTTCCTCCCAGACACACACTGTCTAATGGTGGCTAGAGCCTGGGAGCAGAAGGAGGCACAGGGGTGATGAGCCATCCCTGGATTCCACCACAGTCCTGCCTGCAGGGCCACATTGTGCCAAGAGCTACCAGGCAGAAGGGATAGGGGGCGCCCTAACACATAGAACCTGAGCTTTGTGAGCAAAGCACAGTCCGTGACACTAGAAAGTAGACCATCATGCACAACTTTACATGACCTCTTCAATATTGTTATTACTGTTACCATCTTCATTGTCATTGTTCTCTACTTTTGTGCCTCTGCGCATCAACACAGTAGTAGACACTTTGCAGCCTTTTCTCTATCACAAGGACCCTAGAATATGGGTCATTCTGTGTCTTTATACACCAGGACCTCATCATAAGTCCTCGGAATGGAATTATTGACAAGAAGATGACAAATCAAAGTAACATCAAGTATATATGGAGGCTAAAACAAAAGGATATATGCAGGCTACAAATGAGACTGGTGGGTTGCACCTCTCTCAGCTACCCATGCTGGGCATCACCACAACACATGGTCCTTTGGGAAGAAGTCATTTTTTGCAGCTTATCCCTCACGCTGTGTCTTGTGCTCTGAAACCTTCCCTGCCTGGATGGAAACCACTATTCTAGCCTATAGCCTTTCTGTGTCATCTGTAACCCTCTAACTTCTTGGTAGTCCAACCTCCTCTGGAGCAGGCATGGAACCTCTCTCTGAGAATCACTACCTTGGGAAGCAAGAGGAGAAGAGAGTCAACCACTCAGAGCATTCCTTTTCTCCAGACATTTCCCCTTTCTTAATCACAAGTCCATCTTATATAGTAGGCTCTGCTCCTTTGTTTTTCATAGTACACCTTCTGAACTTCAGGTGTTCTCCAAGATGGCATGAGATCTACATTTTTCTCACAATAATGAAGGCTTAGTCTTTAGTCAGCACTATGGCTTATGATGGTTTAGTAAGGACTGATAGAAGATGCACACATCAACAAAATATATGGCCTCCTGCCTCTCATTTGTGTCTGAGGTGCATGAGCAGTTCATCTCTCTTGAGATTCAGAAACACACATCACTCATATGCTTAAATTAAGACTGCCTTTACATGCACAATACACACATACACACACACACACACCAAATCTTGCCCATTCTTTAGGGTTAAAGGTCAAGCCACACTTCATTTTTGGAGAACCTTTCTCTGACTTACTATCCATTCCCAAGTTAATTTTTTTTATTTTCTGGTGAATCACAGTATCTGTTTTCTATGTCTGCTGGCACTTCCCATATACTGTAATGCTTTCATGTGAACAATTATTAATTTCCTAAATTACATCATAAAGTCCTAGAGAACAGGAATTAGATTTTTGTCCCATGACGCTGAAAGCAGTGCATTGCCCAGGATAGATGTTGAGGAAGAATAAATTTGAACGTAAAGTAATATCTTCTTAACTGAAATTTAACATGTGAACATTTTCCAGAACCTGTGCCCTTTCAGGGTAGTAAGCTTGAATGGGGCACACTTGTTCAAAAATACTTGTAGTACTCAATGCATGCAGAAACCTGTCCATTTGATTATTCTCATAATATTTGAAAGTCATTCAAAACATAATTGTCAAAGATTACCATGAACCAGGAATTTTGCTAAATGCTGAAGACTCTAAATAGCATAAAGCACCACAACATCAAGAGACCTAGAAACTATATGAAAAATGAAGGCGGATAAGGAAGACAAACACCCAGACAAACACGCCATCTCAGCTTCTTCTGCACAAAAAGAGGGGCCTATTTTCCAGGAAGTCCTAGGCCTCCAGGGATGAGTCAGAACTTGCAGAGAAAGAAAAGAACAAGTATTGCAGGGAAGGGAACACCACAATCAAAGGCACGGGAAGCAGGTAAGACAGACAGCATATACAAGTAAGATGAGACACCTGGGCTAGGCTCCATGTTGGAGGAGAGGTGTGATATTTCTTTGGGTAGGGAGATATGTCCAAGGCCTTTAAAAACCATATCTGATCAATAAAGTGTAGATAAAATCTTGGTAAGACAGCATGTGAGCCCAAGTGTGTATCATGAAAAGGCTCTCAGGAAGTAAATATAATAAAAAGTGGAGATTTGTAAACCAGCAACACAAGTAGAGTGTAAAGCACATTTGGGTGCATATGTTTTAGTAAGTGTTCAAAACTTAGTCTTAAATTCTTTCATTTCAAACCTCATGTTTACTGTTCAACTAAAGACAGTGATTTGTGAAAAGTAGAAGTTAATAAAATCTGACTTCAAATTATATTTGACATTGTTGGCTCAAATTCTATGAAGAAATGAATTAGTAGTGTTAGGCTAGAAAATTGAAAATTCTTAGAAATAGGAAAAATTAAGACCCTACTTCTTTCTTGACCTCAAACTACTTTGCTTATAATTGTTATGCAAAGATATGTTTTCAGCTTTTTCTAGGATCATTTGTAATATTTTATTTCACACTAGATTTGCAATGATTTTTATTAGATTTATCAAAAGAATAAGCAAACTATTATAGTCTTTGAATTAATTTTAGTCCTTTGATAATTTTTATCTATCAAAAACCAAATATTTGCCAGGCATGGTGGCACACCCCTGTAATCCCAGCACTTGGTAGGCTGAGGCAGGAGGATCACTGTGAGCTTGAGACCAACCTGGGCTGCAAAGTGAGCTGAAGGCCAGCCTGAAGTTCATAGGGAGACCCTGTCTCCAAAAAAAGAAATTTATTGTAGGAAATGTGAAAAATACTGGAGAGCTCAAAGGAAAAAAAGTCACTCAGACCTAACTGCAATTATTACTGTATTAAATGTCTTTTTTGTTTCATAAAATTGCCAGCAGAGTATACAAATTTTATGTAAAAATCATCTCATTTAAGAATATGTTATGAATACTGATAACTAGAAATTTGTTTCACTTTTCATAATCAGAAAACAACAAAAAAGAAGTGGTCAATTTGGTGATGAAGTATCAATGTTTTTTCAATATTAACAAGTTACCAATGGCTGGCCCTATAGTTCAGCGGCACAAGTGCCTGTCTGGCAAGCACAAGGTCCTGAGTTTGATTCCTGGTACCAGAAAAGAAAAAAGAAAGAAAGATCCAAAATTCATTAACTGTGATGTTCTGGTTGGCAAGCACTCTCTGAGGACGACTTATCTTACAATACCTATTGCAGGCTTAACTACTTCAAATGGACCCTTTCTTTTCTCCTCAAGGACCAAAGAGTTCTATTCTTAGAGGTAGGAAGCTATAATTTCTTTCAGTGTTTTATGCTGGAATATCATCCAGTGGAATGAATGTGATGCCCATTTGTTCACATTTGGCTTTGTTCAGGAAAGCCCTCCTTATTTACTGAGAGGTAATTTTTCCTTATATGATTGGACTGAAAACATGACAAAGCATTAAGACCTTAAAATATATTTGAAAATAAAATATCGTAACATTAAATTATTTGATTTTAAATATATGAATATAATATTTTATCATATTAGAAGAACACATGAAGAATCTTCCAGAAAGAACAAAATTAGGAAAAGAGTTTAAACTCACTATTCAGTGAAGTGAACTGATAGTCAAATAAGTGAGTGGAAAGCGAAGCATGGAAAAATACTAGATAGAAGCTATCCAAAAATAATAAAAATAAACCATGACTATATCACAATCTCCACTTTGGAAATGTCCCTCCGAGGCTGAGATGTCTGAGATCCATCCCAGATATGACACAGAGTAAAATCCATCCTTCATTTCTGGTTTAATGCAGTATGTTTTAAATTTCACATCACAGCTGTTCAGTAGATTATAAAATCAATTGAGTTCATTACAAGTAGCATTCTCTAATTTGAAATGGAAAACAATTCAGAATATTGGTGTGCATGCCACAACATAAGCATAAGTATAACTTCTGAAATGTTCTTTCAATACAGTGGCGAGGTAGGTCCTACGTGGGTTTTGGGGTCATGATATTAAACCTTCAAAAGCCCCTGCACAGAGGAGAGCTTTCTAAGTGCCATCCTAGCGGTAGAGAGTACAGTTACAAGGAGCACCAGCTCTAGAGCAGCCAGTCTGGGGTTGAGCCGAGGGAGCCCCGTATTAGTCTCCTGCATGGTGGAAAGTCTTGGCTGGAGCATCTCAGGAAACAACCTGTGTGAAGAATTTATCTGACCGTATGATGACAGTCCCTATGGGCAGCACTCCCAAACTGTCCACCCCACCCCACAGTGACCAGACTCCGTCTCAGTAGGTTGTGTAGCTACAACAAAAATATCTAAGATTGTAATCCATAATGAATAGCAAGCTATTTCTCACCAGCTAAAGAAATCCAAGGTCAAGCCACCAGTAGAACTGCTTTCTGCCTAGAAGATGGCATCACCCTGCTGTGTCCTCTAAAGAGGCAGATAATGTGTCTGTCATGGTAGAAGAAATTGAATAGCAAGAGGGTGATCCCTTCAACTTGGAAAACTTGCTTAAGAGTAACCAATCCCATCATCACTGTAAGGCCACATTTCTTATTACTGTTGCCTGGGAATTGTTTCAAGACAGATTTTGGAGGGAATCCCATAGTTTAAACCACAGCACTCCCCATGATGAATATTTGAACACAGAGCTCTGCAGCCAACTGATGACACACTGCCACCATTGTGACCAGTGACTGTTTTTTTGTTCTTTTTTTTGTTTGTTTGTTTTTTGTTTTTTGTACAGTACAGGGAATTGAACACACAACCTTGCGCTTGCCAGGCAGGCACTGTGCAACTGAGCTGAATCCCCAGCCCCGCGACCAGTGACTATTAAAGGAATAATTGTCCAGGTTCCTGAGGATCAGGAAATGTGGCTCAAGGTAAGATAAGTGGGAAACAGGATCAGGGTTTCTACCCAGGAAGAAGGCCCAAGTCTTTGTGACTCTACCCATTTTCAGAGTAGCCAATCATGTTTTTTATGCATTAAATATGTCCATCCTTTTGTAAAGGATGTGACCTTCAAGGGACATCCAAGCGAGATCAGGTGACTGTTTTAAAATCACATAGGTCTTCTGCAAATTAAGTTTGAATTTGAAAATAATTTTATTTTGAAAAATGATATTAAAGAACTATGACAATGTTTAAAAAATCCATTCATATTATTATAAGAAATATCATCATTACATTTATTAATGAAATAGAGTTTTGGATATATACATATGCTGCATCTTGAATAGTAGTAAAATGGTTTTAAATTTTATATCACCTATTCGTGAAAAAATTCCCATATATGATAAATTTTAGGAATTTGTAAATGTCATTATTAAGGAGTTTTAGTTAGAAGTTTCATTAGCTATTTTAAATATAAAATCTGATAGGAAATGACAATTTTCATAGAAGCAAGTGCCAATTTATCATTAAAATTTTCAAGCAGATCTTATATACAAATAAATTTTAAAATTTTATACAAATCCAATATTTAGTTTTTGTTTTTATCTGATAATAATATACAATAGATACTCAATGAACTATTTTAGCCATCAGTATATCCTAATATATAATACTAATTATATGCTGCAATATGAAATTTTCTAGAAATTTGTATAATGAAAAGAGTAATCGGAATAAGTCATTGCTACCCAGCATCTGTTTTGTTGTTATTGTTATTGCTGTTGCTGCTGCTGTTGTTATGCTCTCCATCACATGGAAGGGAGATTGATTTGAACATGGCTCAAAATAGTTCACTGATACATATGTAGAAAACTGAAAAAGGCTGCTCTTTCACAAGGAATTGCAAATAAATGCTGCCACCACCCTTTCAGTGAGATGATATAAATGATCTTTGCTCAGGATAACTGTTTATGACAGGGTTCTGTAATCCATGTGGTCCAGCCGGTAGACCCACTAGAGACATTGGACTGGGGATGTTTGCCACTAGTCACAAGAGCTGCTCTACCTAGAGAGATCTTTCACTGGAGATTTCACAAAGAGGATACAAGTTATTCCTTAAGGAAGAGAAATCCTTTCTCTTTTTACTTTAGAACTACCTTCAGCAATGATATAGAGAACAGCTTCAAAAATTTTTTGTGTTTAGATGGATATACATAATTCATTTATTTAACAGAATGGCCTCTAACACTACTCATTTTTCATTTTTATTCTTCCAGAAATTCTCCCCTTTTTCTATGTCTTTCTTATCTCGTATTTTCTTCACTGGATTTGGGCCCTCCCTATTTGCCAGTGCAGTAGTGCAGAGCTTACTTTGTGAAAAAAAAAAAAAAAGACTGATCACAGACTTGGGATTGCTAACTAAGGCTTTTCTATGCATGGGAATTACGTTGGGTTAAGAAGGGGCTGCTGGCTTACCGTAGTAGGGTCACTATACGAAGATCTTTGATGTAGCAAAATTTCACATTTTCTTTTATATGTAAGTATAATTCAAGCTCTTATAAGAGTTGCTTTGTGCTTTGTGGTGAGCCTGAGAAGTGGGATTGCATAGTCATAAGTGAGCAAGCTTTGCAAATGTTCCTCGAAAGAGCTGCTGATAACATACACTGAAAGAGATCACAGTCTATATTCAATAAATAGTGTGGATCTATAAAAGTGCTGCTGTGTTATCTCAGGGAGTAAAATACTCGGGCTAAATAAAGAAATCACAATGTTTCTCCACAGGAGTAAAACACTGATGTTTTCTTTGTTGGGTGAGGTTTTGACTTTTATGGTACCTGTCATGCATTTCTCTGTTGAGAACGCTTTCCTCTTCCAAAGCGAGGCAGTACTGATTGATGTGTGCGGAGATGTATCTATCCCCACATGTTCTGCAAAGTAGGCCACCTGCTCTTTTACTTACCAACAAGCTCCCTGCTTGTTTCACATTATTTTTTTGTCACCCATTGCTTCCTGCCCATCCAGTTTCACGAGGAAGAACTGACTTATCTAGTTTAATATGAAGCTCCAGAAATAACAGGTGCAAAATAAACATGTACAAATCAGCAAGTTCAAGGAAAGTCCTATTTCCTCAATTATGATAAAAATGAATCCCAGCACTCGGGAGGCTGCAGCAGGAGGATCTTCACGAGTCTGAGACCAGCCTGGGCTACAAAGTGAGCTCAAGGGCAGCCTGAACTGCATAGCGAGACGCTGTCTCAAAAAGACACACACAAAAAAAGAGTGACCTCCTAACTTGCATCCAGGGGCTGGGGATTTAGTTCAGCTGCACAGTGCCTGCCTGGCAAGTGCAAGGTGGTGAGTTCGATTCCCGGTACAGGTAAAAAACAAAAAAAAAAACTAACTTGCATCCAACCCAGAAATCAATTTTCCTACCATGTTATGGTTTGGCTCTAGAATACCCCCCAAAATCTCATGTGGTTAGAGGTGGGGCTTTCGGAAGGTGATTGAATCACTGGGTTGCTGTATTCATCAGTGTTTGAAATCACTAATGTGTTCATAGTGGAGTAGACTGTTAGGAAGTGGAGCATGATGGGAGAAGGGGGACTGCTAAGGGTGTGACGCAAAAAGGTATATTCTTATCTCAGGCTTTCCATGGCCTTCTTTTTCCTTCCTGGCTGCCCTGGCATGGTGCTCCCACCATTTCTTCCTTGGAGCCAGCCATTACTGACAGAACCCTCTGACTGAGAGCTGCAGTAAACCCCTCTTGGGCCGGGGATATAGCTCAGCAGTGGAGTGCCTGCCTGGCAAGTGCAAGGTCCTGAGTTCTATTCCCGGTACAAAAAAAATAAAAAAATAAACCTTCCCTTCAAGTTCTGGGTGCCAGGTATTTAATCCCACAGATGAAAAAATAACTAATACACCCTACCACCATAACTGACAGAAACATGAAAACTCAGGCATTTCTTGCATAACACTAAGAAGTATAGGTCTTCCATTGCTGTAGAGCTGTTTCTGATTTATCTGTTCACTCTGGTTATTTAGCAGGGTACTATTAGCAATAAATAGGCATTATTGTCACCCAATCTACCAAAACTTATGATAACAGCTGTCAGAAAAGTGACAAATTCTGTCCTTTATATTACAGAACTTTTGTTATCTCTCCCTCTCCCTTTTTTTTCCTACACACTGGAGCGCTTGGTAAACAATAGTGTTCTAGAGCAGGAAAAAATCTGTTAGAATTTGGAAACACTGGGGTTCAGTGTTTCTTGACCAAGAGAATCTCATCATAAACTTCCTGAGGACAGTGACACCCAGTGCAGTATGGATGAGGGAAGAATACTCAGAAATGAATGATGCGTGTGCGTGTACCAAGTCCACACAAGAAATGTAAACATTATGTACTGAAAATAAGTATAAAAAAGGGGAGAAGGGAACCAAGGGATAGGAGAAGAGGGGAGGGAGGAAAGGGAAAGAGGATGAAAAAGGAAATTAAGATGTGTTGCGCGCATGTATCAACTCCCCAAATGCAAATGTTATGTACTACACACATAAAGCAATAAACTAAAAAAAATGGTCTGATAGAATGGGGTAGAGGAACAGTTCAGCGGAAGAGTGTGTCCAGAAGTTGCAAGGCTTTTAGTTTATTCCCAGCACCACAGAAAAGAAAAAAATTGTGAATGAAGATGACAGTTATAAAAAGAGGGGCCAGTACAAGCACCGGCGCAGTCACTAGTGAATTACGGAAGGCTGTCCATGCAGTCATGGTGAGGACGGAGCGGCTGCCCCTGTTCTCCAGGCGCGCGATAGCCCGGGGATGCCCAAAGCAAATTCCCTTAACTCTGTCTTTCATTTTATATCTTTTAAAGGAAATAAAAGTAGTCCCTTCTTCCCTGCTCTTTTTACCTTTTTACAGTATTTAAGAACCAGCACGGGAAGTGACTTGCGGCTGAAAAGCCATTTGTAGTATCACCGAGCTACTAATGGCCTCCACTCCCAGCAGGCGTATCTGTAAAAATATGACGGCAAAGTTCAACCAAGAGAGCAGCATGCTTCTAATAGCATCCGCAGTCCATGACTGTTTTTGAATATACCCTCACTTCGTGTGGATCATGGAACTAAATCATCTCTTATTCCAGCCTGCTCATTTTAAACCAACTCATTTGACAGGGTGGTTAGCGTGGTTCTCCCAGTGAAGGATCATTGCTCAAAGCGCTTAGGGTGAGGCTGTGGTAGCACAGCATCCAGAGTGAGACAGTTGACACAAATTGCAACGTATCCTGCTGGAGATTTAACGCTGTTACCTCCAGGGCAATATTTCTGCAGTGGTTACTGATGATAACAAAATAAAGCTTGCAATGAAACCTAACCCTGAATCAACATTCCTGCTTAGTCCAACACTCTAATTATATCATTTTTTCTTCAACTGTAAGCTATGACCAACAGAATCTGCACTTCTTAATTAATATCAAAATCTTCAGCTTCCATGATGAGACTACAGAAAAACTATTTTCCATGGAACAAATCCTTCAGTCCCAAAATAAAACAAATTAACATTTCATAGAATTCATACCAATAATGCTGGTCATTCATTTTTTTAACTTCATAATCAACACTTACTCTATTAATTGAAGAGCTCAAAAAACCTCAGTAATTCATTTATTTTCTTTGTAGTCTATATTGAAAGGAAAGAAGGATGACACAGGAAAGAAAGTTACTCTAGATGAGAATAAGCCATGTATCACATTATCTTTGCCGAATGAAGCACTCTGCTTGTATTTCTTAAGAGAATACACTGCTGGAGATAATAAATTTTAAACTGCCCAATTAGACTGTATAGCAAGCAACATAATTTAGCCTTCTATGGATCCATGAACTCTTTGGTTCACCATGATTTAGTGTTCCACAACTTACCACATACAAGATAATCTTACCAGTATGCGTGTTTTACTATTAATTACTTTTCCAATGCTAATGAAATTAAGGAATGGACCTAATATGCTGGTTCTATATTTTCATTACAGTTATATATCCTGGAATAATATTAAAGGAAGCCTTTTTGAGCTCACCTGTCTTAATGATCAGAATTTTCCTTTCTATTTCTATGATTGCCATTTAATTCGTCTGCTCTTTAAGGGAATAAATTTTAAATTTGGCTGCAGTTATGGGTAGCTCTTGTGTTCTCTCTTTGGCCCATCTAAATGCTGTTTGCCCAAATAGGCACCTAAGAAAGACACAAACAAAATCAGATGGAAATAAAGATAAAAGACTGCATTTGTTCACACGAAGTATCTGCCTTAGTATATTGGCCATTTGTTCCTCAAGGTTATTTAATTACCCTATTGGATATGACATTACAATCTTCCAAAATCAGGAAGTAGAACAGGAAGCCAATGTACCCAAAAACTTAAAGCATTTTTCCTGGTTTGAGTTCCTCAAGATTGTTATGGCCTCTCTGAACTAAAGGCTGTCCTGTGGCTGAGGGGTCAACATCAGGACATGCACAAAAAGAAAAACATCACCAGCACAGGCAATTATTCTCATCTCCAGTCCAGGATGTTCGTATCTCTTTTCCTTCACTTTTTTTGAGAAAAGAGCTTCTAAAATTTTTTTTCAGATGAATAGCCTTTCACAGGCATCCAACCCGTGGACCACAGGTTGGACACCCCCATGAGAAAGAGTTGTGAAGTCTGTTCTGTTGACAGAACCTCTGCAGGTGTAAAAAACTATTCAACTCTACCTACAAAAAGCTTCTGCCACAATCAAAGAATGCACTCCCTTGAGAAGTAGGGTTTCTAATGAAAGCTTCGGTGTTCAAATAATTACATGGAAACAAACAAACAAAAAAAAAGAGTGGGAATAAATCCACAAAAGAATTTCTTTTGAAGTTAGTATATTTTTGTATTAAAGAAATATTTAAAAATAAATCTGGGATCAGTCTGATATTTTCAAAAATCTTGTTTTCAAATTTTCTCAAGATTAGTAATGCTTCAGACTTTTAAAAACTGAAGATGGGATAATAGAGGCAGGACTATTGAGACTATGAAATTGAGATATAAATATTCAAGATTATCTAGTGAAAATTAAGTAAAAGTATGTGTACAAGCTACAACATACATGAATCTTGGGAATGCATGCTCTGCGGAAGGAGTCAGTAACAAAAGATCACGTCCACATGAGTCCATTTAGATGGAGGGTTTGGAAGAAGCAGATCCGTAGAGGTGGAAGGTCAGTTGGTGCTAGCAGAGTCCCAGGGACCAGGGCAAAAGGAAAGGATGGGTGGATGGATGACAAAGACTCACTGTTTACAGGGGCAATCAAAAAGGAAAAACAGTCCATGATGTAGCAGACAGGAAGCAGCAAAACCAAAAAGCAACCTCTCTTTTCCTGTTTGTCCCATCCAGGCTACAAAACTTTGGGGTGGTACCCCCCATGCCCAGGGTGGGTTTTCCCATTCTCCACACCAAGAACTATACTAAACCAATCAGTGGGCTAATTTAGTACCATATCCACATTCATATACCCTAGACCCAGCCACTTCTGAAAATCCCCACCTATGAACGCATGAAGCTTTGGAGGGGAAATGTAGATAAAGCAATAACAGCTAATCTATTCTATAAATTAGATTAAAAATTACCTTTGTATCAACACTCTTCACAGTAATGGTCAATTGATTGTCTTTTAAATATCCCCAGAATAGTTGCAAAATCAGAATTGCTAACATTTACAATTTACTTTTTAAACTCATGAGCATCTTATGCATTTGTGTTGTCTTACACAGGAGGGGAATCTGAACAATGAAAGCTACTATCTAACTCATCAGGGCAAATCCCTCCCTGTTCTACAGAGAAGTGCTATGGATCTGCTGGCCCTCAGAGGGAGAAGCTGCTATAAACCTACATTAAGCACATTATCCGTTTGATCAGATTGTCCATTTCAGATTGATCAAAACCTCTAAGCTATTGCTCTCCCCTCTGGCACATTCTATGTGCTCCTGAATATCAATTTGTTTCCAGGTCCTCAGACACATGGCAACACACTCACAACACATTCTGGTACATGCTGTACAGGCCTCCTCCTATCATTTCCTTATACTCATAAAAACAGAGGTTTACAACTCAATACACAAATTAAATAAACCCCGAGAACTTAAACTGGTTGATGTTTTAATTACAGCAGAAAAGTATGTCCTGAAAATACAATTCAAAATACTGAAAGCATCCATGAGCAGAACATGGAGCTGATTTTCCTACCCCAATGGGCCCTGTCCCCACTCCAACCTAGGATGCAGGTAACAAAACCACTCACAGAAGTCAGCTTCATTGATGCTGATAAATTCTATAGGCATCATGTGTTTCATTAGAGAGTTAGAAAAACCACGTCCCAACCACATCTGGTAATCCGAGCAACTTCGTAGAAGGTAACAATATGTAATATAACAACCACTGTTATCCCTATATGGGGTTTGAAACCCTGTATCATTTTTAATGTCCTTATGTTGTTTTGTTTGTATTTTGATATTGTTCCTTTTTTGTACTATTTTATTTAAAAAAGAAGAGCCAGGTCCCAGAGGGCCTTAGCAATGAGTTTACAGTTCTGTGAAACTAGGAATGAAGGCTACTGTCTCAGCTTCACTTAACAATAAGACAGTATTTCAAAGCTCTCAGATTGTACCTTCATGGTCACCATACTTTAATTCTTTCGGTGGATTTATAAAAATCCAAGATAGATTTAAAAATGGATGAACAAACAGATGGCGGATATAAATAAATAAATGCTTGAAGAAGGTATATTCAGGGTGAAGTGTAAAAACAATCCAAAGTCCACTGTTCAAATGAGGCCGCACATGTCACAGACTCTTGGGGAGAAGAGATGTGTGTCAAAGGCAGTACATGTCAAATGGACCGAGACTGATCAATCCTTTTGCAGCAGTAAGAGGATGATATTCACCATGGGCCTGGGCTGCAGCACTTGTCTGGTGATGCTGTCAGCAAATGTCAGACCATGTTGCCCTTCACGTTATCTGTCACTGACACTTGGCCACAGTTTCTCTCTATTCACCAGAGAAGAGAAAAGTCAACTTAGTGGAAGAGATAGAACAGTCAAGGCAGTGATGGAGAAAGACACGCATTCTGAAAATGACAGATGGCTTCCACTGCCTCTAAGCTCTCTGTCCCAAACTCCGGGGACAAGGCATTATTATCCTAGCATGATTAAGAAAGGGCTGCTCCCACCACTAACATGAAAACGGTTGGGAGTCCCTAGCATCCTCTCCAGGGAAGGAGGGCATGGCTGCATCCACAGAGGGATCTTCTGGATGAGAACTTCTTCACTTTAGAGTCCTGAAACATACATGAGATTCAGAGCTTTGACTGTCATCAAGTTGGGTTACATTTAGTAGACTTTTTTATGGTATTGAGCGGAGAGAGAATAGAGATTTCTCCCCATTCCAATGAAATATTTGGAGACATAGGAAGGTAGAGGAAATACGGACAGTCCCCACTTAACAGGTCAGCTTTACAACGGGTGAAAGCAATGGGGATTCAGTAGAAAACACACTGTGAATTTTGACCTTTTCCCAGATGGTGATACGCATCAAGATCTTCCTTTATTATGCAGCAGGGAGCTGAAGCTCCTAGTGGCACCACAAACTCCAGAGGGAAAGCAACTCACACTCTACAGTGGACTGTCTTACTAAACTAAGATGTTCAGTAGTTGGGTACAGTGACTGCAACTTTGTTTTAAAATATTTTCCATCTACAAAGGGCTTATCAGTACACAATTCCATTATGAATCAGGGAGCATAAGTATTTACAGTATCTAGGATTTTCCAAAAAGGACAGATGTAAGAACAATACCCACCTGTCCTAAGGTTTATTTCCCCCAGGAAATATCAATGCCAAACAAAGAGCAAAGATGGAAGTTGGCACTAGAACTAGGACTGAGAACCCCCCTGAGTTGCACTGATCAGGAGATGAAGGCTGTAAATGATTCCATTGGACAGACAAGCATTCCCCAGTCCGGAGCACAAACTGAGCAACAGAAGCATTTCACATTTAAAAGGAGTGAGTCCATGAGTCTGGTTCCATGAGAAAGGCTGTGTTCTAAGGCAGGCATGATGGGGCACATTTGCAACCCTGGATACTCAGGAAGCTGAGGCCAGAGTTTAAAAGCAGCCTGGGAAACATAGGGACACTCCATCATAGATTGATAGATATATAGAAAATAGATAGATAGATAGATAGATAGATAGATAGATAGATAGATAGATGATAGATAGATGGGAAGGCTATGTCCTTAGACTGTAGTTTATTCCCTCATTTGAAAGGAGGAGACACAAGCAGAGGAGAAGTGAGGAAACATGCAAAGCATTGATATACTGAGATTAATGACAGAGTGCACCCGCTAAGACAGCTACGGTGGTGGGCTGGGATCCCTAGAGTGCACACAGGCCGTGAGCATCACTTCTGTAAGACAGCCCCTCATGTTAAATATCCCCACGAGTCCCACCTAGGACCTCAGACACTGCCTGCTGTTTCTCGGCATTCTGAAAAGGACAAAAAAAAAAAAAAAAAAAAAAGACCTAGCTGAAAGAAGCAACAATTATTCTTGACATTTCAGAATGCACCTTTGCTGTGTTCAGAATGTTCCATCATAGGCTTCAGAATGAGAACTATAATGGGAGAAAGTCTGGGCTGAAGTCTGCTTTTGAAAAGAGAGGTCACCTACATCCAGCTTTGCCTCGAATTGAAACAGATTCTAGCAACTGATTGAAAAGCCTGCGTCTGACCCCAGTGAAAAACATCAGTAACTCCTTCCAGCTTTAGACTGATTAACTTATGATTAAGAAGTGATATGGGGAATTGTGGAATTTTTGTTAAGTGACTGCAAAGAAATGGGTCACTTGTGTGCGCTCTCCAATTTTTCTTCAACAGCGTGTTACCTTTATCCTCAGGAAAAAAGTTGTCAAAGAAGGAAAAAAGTAAGAAAAGTATTACTATTAGTCTTTAAATTGGAAAAATGGCAGTGAAACAGGAAGGCAAAATGCTGAAGTGTTAGCAATAATTGGTGCGGGTGATACCTTTTGGGGCTTTTTTTTTTTTTTTTAACTTCTATAATGCTCAAATTTTCAAGAAAAAGCAGGTATTCTGAGTTAAGAGACATTTTGAGGAGCGAATGAAATTTGGGGAGAACGTTACTTTATTTAATCCTAATAACCTGGAAATTAAAGTGAGAACTGGTACTTGACTAATTGTATAAATAAAGATGCTCAGATCACTCCCTACAACTCTTGAGGACCAGGAAGCACCTCTCCAGAGCAAAGCGGATTGCATGGCCACCAAACAGTGGGGATGTTTTCTAATTTTATTTTTTGATGGGAACACAATAAATCCTGCATCTGCGGTAACACTGATGGACTTGGAGGACATTATGGGAAGTGAAATAAGCCAGGCTTAGAGAGACGAGCAGCTCATGAGCTCACTCAAGTGTGGAGGACAGAAATACTGATCATTAATGTTGAGCAAAAAATAGTGGTTAATAGCAGCTGAGGAGAGAGAATAGAAAGACATCCACCAGTGGGTACAAAGTTATTGTTTAATACTGAGTGGATTTAAAGGCCTCCAAAAAGCTTGTTTTTCAGAATACCACTTCTTTCCTATACCAACTCTATTGTCTTCAAGGTTCTTGCTATTATTAACTCTTCAGCTTTTAGAAATGTGTTCTCTGGAATTGCCTCTCTTAAAGTGTCTTTCTCCATGAGAAAGGAATGGAACCATCAGAAAACTTGACAATGCCACGAAAACAACATGGGTCTGGACCATATCCCATCCTGGCATGTTCTGTAAGCAAGAGTGAAATTGTGGGCATGATCTTTGACTCCTTTTGGAATCAGTTACCTCTTCTGTAAATACAAAGGTGGACTCAAAAATCTTCTGGATCTAAATTCTGTCAGCATAACTTCTCAGTTTAGGTCACTACCACCTTGGAAAACACAAACCATGCTGAGCAAATGAACAGCAAGATGGCCGAGTGTCCATGGAGTACCTGGGAAAGGAAAAATTCAGATGCCTGGGACAATCTGTGGAGCGAGATCAAAACCAGAGAACTGGGCTGCACTGCATGCCCCAGTGGAGCCCATCTCCCCAAAATCAAAGCTTTAGACACTTCACAATTTTTCTCGACCAATCTTAATTCCATATCACGAGCATCAGTTTAATTTCCAACCTCAAGACACTATCCTATTACAGAAACATTTTTAATGATTTATTTTCCAGAGGAAACACTGACAGTGATAACTTTACCAATGTTCTTGTAAGCTGGGAATAGTTAAAAATATGTGGCCATTTCCCCCTCTCTTTCCATGAATGGGGCAAGGTAGGATTCTTTCTAATCGCAAATCTATCACAAATGGGAATGGAGAAAATATAAAAACATAATAGGCTTTTCTGTGATAATGAAGAAAGGCTTTATTTTTTCTCTTCCAGAGGAAACAAAGACATTTGTTTACTAATGGGGAAGAAAAATGCAAAAGCAGCTTAAATAAGCATAAATTAAGAATAAAATGAAGAAATCAGGTGTTTCCCCACCAAATAACCATATTACTTCAGAAGAAAGTTATTTTGTATTTTGAATGCATTTGATGCTACACACAATTATCTTTCTTTTCTTTCAATGGCATTCACTGGAACAATATGGCATAAAATAAATCCAATCTCTTCTAATTGTGGTTCACTTTCTCTCAGACTTAGATCTAGCCTTTTCTAAATGGTAACAGCCTTAGCCTCACAATAAAACTGAGCTTTTTTCCTAAATTAAAAGTTTGCTTTTTACCCAGCTTCTCTTTTCATTAGCCGGTTTCCTATCCTGATTTGTCACAGCCCTACTAGCCAGACCTCTCCCAAACCAGATGAACTAAATTATAAAATTACTCAGTGGAAACTGAAAGCCTAAAATAAATTAATATGATTCATTCTGGAGCCCTTGCTATTTCAGGAGTTTTGGACAGGTTTCCTGGCATTCAGAAGTAATAAACGAGCCTGACTTGACACCTTGATTTGTTAATGCAGGGAGATCCAGTCAGTCCCACTCTGGCTTCATGTGGGGCTCGACACAAAGGTGATAAAGAGGGAGGAAGCAGTCCTGTCACCATTAAAGTTTTACACACTGGTTCATCATTTATTTTTGAGATAACTAGTATGACAAAATTCTTAAAGGATTCCCAAAGAATATTACTAAGAATAGTAGAATCAGTAACTCGTGATACCAGGAATAAACTTTTGAAAAAGAGCATTATCACACAAGCTAAGCATTGCTCTGGAAGGAAAGTCTAAATAATAGATCAATAAATGACTGACCAAACAGCTGTGCTGTAAGCTCAAAGCCATAGGCAATCTCTAAAAGGTAAACAAGTGGCCGACCACTTTGAGGAGGTAGTTTTGAGTAGCCATTCCCGCAGTATGGATGAGTTCAGACTTCTATCCACATTGTTGGCAGTGTCTTCAACTGACCAACGCTAAATATTTGCAAGACAGTAAAAAAAGACTGAGAAGATGTTGGCCATGGAGAGTCAACTCACATAACCACTGATGCAGAGATGCTGGCTCTGACCTCAGCCCATAGAACACACAAGTTCCACCGACCACAGACATGATCCTGAGCCTCCAAACCTGTAGCCCAAACCTCAAATTTCACAGCACAATTTAAATGATTTTCTATGGTAAAAACTAAATATAATAGTGCTGGAAGCTTATAAAAAATTTTTTGTTTATTAAGTAATATGTGTTTTGGTTAATTGTAGTAAAAATATATAAGAAGTCAAAAGCTGGGTTGATCTTTCCTGGACTGATAACAGTCTAGCTAACATGGATATTGTGCCAACATGGGTGAAGAACTGCTCTTAGTGGGGTATGTATACTAACCCGTTTATCTCAAATCAACTCCATCTGACATATTTCAAGCAGAATCTGGTGCAGGGTTGACAGGAGTTCTCTTTGGATGCAGGCACAAAGGTTTTTATTTTTGGAAAGTACCTCAATCTGTCCCTCTGCCAGTAATGACCCTCCTCATGTCTGCAGTAGGCAGGGGGCATGGAGACCATGGCCACATGGGCCACATTCCCCCTTCCAGACATCCCCCTGTACCTGAGACCCTGACATTGTCCGCATACGGTGGAGCTGCTTCCTAGACCTCAGCAGGTCTCTTCCCTGGAAGCTGATAGCCATCAAATGGGCATGTTAATATGCATGTGAAGAAATTAATTATTTAATTGGTTAGCACAAAAACTTAGCCCATGAGTTTTGGGAACTTTGCCTGCTCTCCAAGACATTTTTGTCCCTTCTGACTTCACATCCACTTTCTGGAAGGATGAAACTCCCAGTTGAATTGCAGTTATTATAATGTCCTAAAAATTAACTTCAGAAAATCCTATTCAATGGTCATAGCATTGTGATAGTGACATAATGTTCAGTTCAGAGAAACATAACATGTTAAAAAAGCTTATCCTTAAGTATTTTATTTGAAGTCTTAAATACTTGCCTTCTTTTAGATAAAGGGTCTTCTTCCAATAACATTGAATTATGCTTTCCAAAAATATTTCTAATATTTTTAATTAGCAAGCAATAATTAACCAAATCTTTAAATATCACTCTGCACTTTGGCCTGCTGTGGTCGATGTGATACTTCATCTCACAGTTACTCCAGACAGGATCCTTCCTGATTGCTTTATGACTTAATTACAGTGATTACATCATGTTTATAAACCAGGCCTGCCCAGAACAGTGTAAGCTTTTCTGTCACTCCCTGAACATGAGAAGAATCAATGAGTTTGCTTGTTGGACACCAAACCAGCTAATGGGCTGCAACTGTGAGTGTGAAACTTTTCCAGGAAAATATATAACATCATTAGTACAGAAGGCTATGTCTCCTACAGCAGAACCACGTCTGCCTGTCAACGCAGTGTCTTTGCATGGACCTAATTGTTCCCTTAGTCTCCATTTAAATAGCTCAGATACAGAACTAGAACTCCTTGTTTGCTGTCTGTGAAAGGCAGTGGTAGTTTAGAAAGAAAAAAATACCAAGGAGCATCATGTAAGTGTCTGTACTCACATATAAAAATGGGACTTTTTATAGGTAAATGGATGCAACTAGAGACCATACTCATAAGTGAAATAAATCATACACATATGTGTAAACATTGTATTGTCTCCCTAGTGTAAGAACCTGAAAGAGTAAATAAAACTCAAAATGTACAATAGATATTATGAAAGGGATAGAAATTGCTGAAAGGAAAGAATGACTGAGATGAGAGAAAGGAGAAAAAGAAAGAAAGAAGGAAAGAAAAATATATGTATATAGAAGGATGGCTGGGATAACTGTACTGCTGATGTCCAATGGTTTATTGAAAGGAACAGTTAATGCCTAATTTTTTTCTTTTTGACCAGTTTTGCATGCTTATATCTGATAATCTGACCAACCAATTTGAAGACAATATGCAATATAACAACCGTTGGTGAATTCCTACCATCTTGTCTAGTGAAATTCTGTATCATTTCTAATGTCTTTTTTTGTTTTTTTTATTTTTTATTCTCTTTAAAGGTTTGATCAATCTTGCATTCTTACATCTGGTAATCTGAGCAACTTCATTGAGGATAACAATATGTAATATAACAACCACTGTTAATTCCTATCATTTTGTTCTGAAACACTGTATTATTTTTATTGTTTTTGCTTTGTTTTGTTTTTGTCTATGTTGTTGATATTTTTCTATTGTTCTTTTTTATTATTCTCTTTGAAATAAAAAAATGGGACTTTTGCTTTCTTGAATATGTTTCAAATATTAGAGGCTACTGGCTAATTCACATAAGCCCCGGCCTAGGCACACATTCAAACACAATCCCTACCTGAGCTTCTGGGAAGACTGTTTTTGCACATTTTAGAACAGGCCTCTTAACTGGGAACAATGTTTTGACCCTAGAAAACATAGACCAATGTCTAGAGACAATGACACTGGTAGCTAGTGAACTGTAGCAAAGTGCCCAAGGTGCATGGGACAGCCCCTCATTGCCAAGGATTGTCCATCTCCGAGTGCCTAAGCGGCAAGTTGAGATGCCCTGTTTTAGAGGGACAACAGCATGAAAAAGCACTGAGACTGCTAATGCAGAAATGTAAAGAACTGTCCCTCTTAGGTGGGCTACACACCCAAGAAACACTTGGACTCTGTATGGAGTCTGGTCACAACAACACAAATAGCTGTACAACACCTTTCTCTAGGGAGACCAAAATGCTTTTCAGAAGAGTCCTTCCACTGGGAGAGGGAACTGGGACTTGGAGAGATTCACATTTCACAGATAAGAACACAGGAGGCTAAGAGAGGTGATCATTTGCTCAAGGTTATTCAATGAACCAAATTCAAATGTCAGGAAACTGAGACCTAAGACTCTAGAGAGAATTCTAGAAGAATGCAAAAGAATAGAAAGTGCGCTCAGCTGTGTGCCCCTAGGGAACACAGATTGTTTCCATATTTGTGGCTTCTTGTATCAAGAAAACCAGGGTGTTCAATGCTGGATAGCTGTGTATTCTCCCCAGAACAAACAGTTCCCAGGGGAAGCCACACCTCCCTGCCACTTGCCAGAGAGCCTGGTCCTGACAAACCCAATCCCCCAAACTATTCTCCAGATGTTTATAACATCAAAGGATTTCTTGGTCTGCAGAAATTAGTTGGTCTGTTCATTAAAACAGTCACCAGCATGAAAAGATAGACAACATCTGCCCTTATCCTCTGTCAGTCTGCTACACTTATGGAGTGCCCTCCTATCAATCACCATGGTATGCATTATGTAAATCCTAGAGATGAAATGTCAGCTCATGTATCTCATTGCTTTTTTGTGCTTTATGGGGAAATAACTGGTGTGTCCTGCTGTTCCCCTTTGCAACCAGCGCTAATGGGAATATTTGTTATCTACCCATGGAAATCCCAAGTAGAACAGTTTTAAAGCTCTAGTAACACTCTCAAAGGGAATGCAACTCAGGCTGATTCTTAGTGAATAGAAAAGTGCAGAGATCTTTCAGAAACTGTGGTGGTACTGATACTTCACTCAGAACTTTCATAAACATTGGATCACTTATTATATTTGTTCACAAGGTAAAAGAGACCCAAACAGTGTGGAGATGAACATTGCTGTTTTCCCCCAGGAAAAAGAGAAGCTCTATAAAAGAGGGAAAGTTTAGTTCCAGTTAACTATGGCAAACACAGTGACAGGGACATTCTCTCTCACTAATGCCTAGGCTATTTAGGGTAAACATGAATTTTACCATCTTCAGGGAATGGATCATAAAATTTCAGTGTAAGAGGAAACTTTATCATTGAACTTAGCAACTTGCTGGGCAAGCATCCTTCCAAAGATATCCCCAATAGTAAAATTTATGTTTCTGTTTTAATATTTCCAAAGAAGAGGCATTTACTACCCTGCACATTTGCATTTAGGTGGGAGTTATTAAAGGCATAAAAGATGCAAAGCTTGATATGCCCAGGGTATTCACTATGGTGTGGACAGCAGTACCAACAATCCCTGTTCATAAGTACAAACTCCCTTGTCCAAAATTCTCAAAATAAAAATGATATTAAAGCTGTCTTCACATCCCTAAAGAAGTGATCTTTTTGTCTTATTTGAAAATGTACACAGTATAGAAATTATCTGTACTATAAGAAAAGGAGGATGTCACTCCCAAATTAGGTTTGGTCCTGTCCTATGAACAAGAAAGCTGTGCATGCAATCACAAATACAAAGCCAGGGGGCTGGGGATTTAGCTCAGTGGCAAAGCGCCTGCCTGGCAAGCGCGAGGTCATGAGTTCGATTCCTGGTACCGGAAGAAAAAACAAACAAACAAAAACAAAAAAAAACCCAAATACAAAACCATCTGTTATGGTTTATGTCTGTGTGTCCCCCCCCAAAGCCTCCTGCGGCCCTGGGGTAGGCTATTAGAGTTTGAATATGGGTGTGAGAGCTGCACCCGCCCTGGGGTGGATAGTTTGCATATGTAAGGGAGAGGAGGAAGCTGCTTGGGGAGCTTGCTCCCCCATTCCGCCCTGGTGTGTGGGTCCTGGTAGTCGCTTAGCTGTGCTGCCACCCTGGGATGTAGCCCTCTGCCACGTGCCACTCTGCCTTATAATCATGCCTAGTATGGACTGAAACCTCCAGAAACTGTAAGCGAAATAAACCTTTCCTTCCTTAATTTTGGTCATCAGATATTTTGTCCCAGCAACGAGAGAAAGGTAACCGAGACACCATCCTCTGTTGTAACACTTTGTCCTTTCCAAACTTCTAGTTCAGAATGACCCACATAAAGTTACTAGAAATAAAAGATGGCATATCACTATAAGAAATGAGATATATGGCAAATGAGACCACCTATGATACTTGAAATGACATTTGTTTTTGCATGCAGAATAAACTATAATCACTGCATGGGACAGCTAGAGGTTCTCTTATGCTCCACTTAAACACTACTCCAGATATGAAAACAGTTGTGTCTTCTCCACCCTATGTTTCCTCCACAAGGACTAGCAAGGAGCTACCACATTGCCTCTAGGTGTCTCCTTCTTGTTTGTTTGAAAAGTGCAAGCAATCCATTCAGGTTAAAGAGATAACATTAAGGAATGCAGCTGCAGTGTTTGTACAGTACATTACTCTGGCCTGTGCTTAATCTAGGGCCTTGTTTAAAAGAGCTTTTCAATTTTAATTAAAATAAAATGGGCCCTGGAAGAAACTGCATCTCCTCCAATGAGGATTATATTCAGCTTGTTCTCTGTAATTTTGCCCATCATGCTGCTGGCTGTTGCTTTTTCCACAGCTCTTAAATGGTGTCTAAATTGACCAGCTCTGTTACCAAGGCAACGGACAGGACAATGCTAATAGAACCTACTTAGGACACACTGTGAAAAGCTTAGAAATAAAATTGTTTGACATGAAAGGCTCCGTGTCAGCAGTCAGGCAACTCTGTTAAAGGCTGCACTGAGCAGAAGATAGTTACACGTGGCCCTCCCCACTCTTTTCTCTCCAAATCTCTTCTAGTAAATGGATTCTGTCCTAGGAGCTCGGACAGCTTTCCCTATCAGAGTCACTTTGTCTCTTTAACTCAAAGGAGAGAAAAATCTTTATGTTGTGGTTTTGAAGCACCCAGAATAGACTTCACTGTACAGCCAGGGAAATAAGCAGCTTTTTAAAAATTTTTTCTTTCTAGCAAGAAAGTCCTTTCCTCTCATGAATAACTTGCAAATATTCTTCTGAATTTTCCAAGATTGTTAATTAAAATCCACTTGATTTAAGCTGCTTCTCTCAGTTTGCACTCACAAACCATAAATTATGGAGGAGGTCAAAGAATGAATGGCAATTTGACATGAAGAGGTTGATTTATTGCTTCAGAAGGAGTTTTATACCAGATGTGGCAGGAGTCATAAATTAAATGCTAAATGTTATGTATTATTATGCTTTCAGGAATATAAATGTATCTAAAATGCTATGCAGGTAGAATGATAAAAATATGAATCTACTCTCCCGGCAATTTTAAAAAGCATGTTAAAGCTGCCAAAAAAGAAAATAAGCTGGAAAACAATCTAGATAGGCCCCTCAGATGCCTTTTGTAGCCCACCTCTGGCTTATAAAAGTAACCCTTCCTCGTAATCTACTGGGCACTGGCTTGTGGTGGCTGGGGAGTGAGCACAGATAAAGAATTCTTTCATCTGAAAAAAAAAAAAAATAGAAAATGGGAAAAGGAAAAAAGAAAGCCAGAGAGCTCTGTCCTTCTGTGACATTATGACATGCATCTAAATCATGAGTTTTCATCCACTCCTCTAAAAGTGACCGTAATTTAACTTATCAACTCTCATTTGAAAGCTAATCTAGACACAATGAAATTTGCCTAATTTCACCTGGCAGCTGTCCTGACTGTAATCATTGATTCTAAAATACTTCAAAATATAAAAACAGGACATGCATCAGGCATGCGGCAGCTTGGAGATAGAGATTTCAACCATGGAAAGATTCACTAGGGGGCAGACGTTGTAAGTAGAAAGACTGGATTTGGGGTAGAAGTCCATTTTAATCTTGCAGCTGAACTGTCGAATTGAAGGCAAAATCTGATCAACAGCTAAAGCCTGAGATTAAAATCGTTCTAAACACAGCTGTGAAAAAAATTCTGTGTCAGACTTCTGTGTCCCTTTTCCCAGTGCTCCAAAGTTCTCTTCTAATTCTCCACCCCTCCAAGATCCAGACACACAGGCTCCACCCAGGTGAGATATTTTACCCAGGCCTGCCTCCACCAGACTTGAAGGTCACCTCCCAGTCCATGTGCCCCGAGATTCATGGGGAGCAGATAGGCAATTGCATTCTCAGCAAGTTGACACCACTAGCAGCGGCTCCACGGGGAGAGGAACAAAGCTGCAGACAGGGAGCTCAGGAGCTGAGAAGCACGCTGAAGAAAAGCAAGGGTGCCCAGCGTGCTTGGTTGCCACATTTGGCAAGTTAAAATACTGAGCAGTTGGTTGAATTTAAATTTCAGATAAACAACAAATAATTTTATTGTATGTCACATGCAACACACTTTTACTAAATAAAAATAAGTTTGAAAAAGCAATATCAATCATTTATCTAAATCTAAATTTAGGTGGACGCTGCCTTTTACTTGACGAATCTAGATTTGAGCCAATAATAATTAATGTAAGGCAATCACAACTAAATTACGGCAGCAACATTTGGCAGCATCTCGGTTAAAGACACCCCGTGCCATGGCCACCAGGCAGCCTTTACCCTAGCATCCAACTTCTACTCCGAAGGGGACATAATTCTAACCTTTTCCACCACTAAGTCAAACAGATCATGCCTTGGTTGTAGCATGGAGAGACCCAGTGAAAATATTAAGATACTGCTCTAAGAGTCTATGGAAAAAGAGAAGAGCTGTTTATACTAGGAGACTCCCAGCATGCCCCCGGTTCTTGAACAATGTGGAAGTGAATCAGCAGGCACAAAAGGGAAAGGCAATGTGGCTCTAGAGAGATAGCAGCAGGCAGCCACTCTCCTTTGCGCTCCTGGCATCCTTTCTCTTTGGTGACGGTCATTACGACAGACTCTGTTTAGTTGGTGATCTTCTTTTGGATCCCAAGACTAAGAGCAGGGGATGATTCTTCCTCTGTGTAAATATGCTGTGTCTCCACGTCCCAGGAGGAGCCATGTGTCCAAAAAGTAGAATCACAAGTTCAAGCTCACTCTGGCCATTAGTGACATCCTGCTTCCAAATAAAAACTGTTTCTCAAAACCAAGACCTAACCAGGAAATAATCAGCCTTGAAAACTAGAGATCAAAACTGCCGGCCCCAACCCGCCTATCTTTCCTTACCGCTACCACTGTTCTCTTGCTCGCTGGCTACTCTGTAAAGGTGGGTAAGGTAAGGACAGGGTGATTGAGGCTGGTAGTTCTGATCTCTCCTTTTCAAAGCTGATTGCTCTTCAGTTAAATCTTATTTTTCAAGAAACAAACAAATAAGTTCTGGGATGTAGCTTAGTGATAGAGCCCCGTTGGCTTCAGTTTCCAGTATTACAAAAAGAAAACCCTTGAAGACTGTCAAGGATTGTCAAAAGACTGTCAAAGCAACAGTATAAAAATCTTATATATTTTGGTGTCTCAGTAAGACAAACCTCACCCTTACAAGTGCCTCTTCATTCCTCAATATATTTATCGTAGAATTTCCAAGGGACCCTGAAGTTTCACTCCAGAATATGGTAACCCCAAATTTTTAAAGTAGGGACTCAAACAGATACATGGTTTCAATTCTTATGTCTGTGTTCATTGTAAATGTTAGAAATAGCCACATCCAGGTGATAATTAAAATGTAGTACCTTCATAGAATGGAGTACTATTCAGTCATAAAAAAGAGTGAAGCTCTGGTACATGCTACAACGTGGGTAAACACTGAAAATACTAAAATGCTAAGTGAAAGAAGCTAGACATAAAAGAATAAATATCATACAGGTCCACTCATATAAGGCATCTGGAATAAGCAAAGTCATAGAGAGAGATAGCAGACTCGAGGTTACCAGGGGCTGAGAGAATCAGCATGAGAGGACACACAGTGTCTGTTTAGGATGATGAAAGGATTCCAGAAATAAATAGGATGAAAGTGGCAAAAATAAGTCTAAAAATAAACCATTGTTGCTTTATAAAGAAGTGTTTTGGTCTTTCCTAAAATTCTTCCACCTTTTCACACCAGGTCTCATACTGAAATGACCCCAGCCCCATCCCACCATCACCCCAGCGATGTGCCCTCCTTGTCTGTAAACTCAGGATAAAATGGACAACTTAGTGAGAGCAGAAGAGATCTACCAGCCCTCTCTCTGCACAGCCACGGCCAGCTGAAGATGCTGCAGGAAGGTCTCCAGGCTGTGTGGCTTTGCTTCTGGAAACCTGATAACTTGGTGGAAGCAGGTGTGTGTGAAACCTTCCGTGGCTGCCTGCTCATGCCCCAACTGGGACAGCACCCAGGCTCTTACCTGAATGCAGTTTGTTTCATTCCCCAGTGACACAGTAGAGGAGGCTGATGCCACAGTCTCTCGCTCATACCGTGTACAAACTCAGGGCCGAGTCTGCTTTGTCTTAATGTTGTCATTAAAATAAGAATGGCGTCATCGTTTCAAAATCACCCTTCTTTCCACCTTGCTTCTGACATCCTTTCCTAGGAGAACGTGTTTGGTCCCTTTGAGTATAATTCCCAAGGGAAGAAGCTCCTTGTGTTGCAAGATCCATCTTTTCTAAGTAAATTACTATTTTACAAGAATCAATGATAACGCCACTTATACAGAACCAACAAGACATGGAGAAGTCATTTTTCTTGTTTTTCTCTTTAGATATGTGTCTTTCTCAGATATTTTCAGCTATTAGGAGGCAAAGGATCTTTTTCATATGTTTCCCAGGCAACTTTGATTATGTAATTATATTTTCCTCCCAGAAAAGAATTGATAGATAATTGTGTTGAATGTTTACACATAAAGCAAGTTTGGAAAACATGAGTGGATACATTCATTACCAATATTCTCTCCCTTACTGCCCAGCTCATAATCCATGGTACAGATGAGCCAGATAAATTTATTCATATTCATGTGTAGATTGGGCACAAAGCATCATGGGTAATCTCTCCCAGAGTAGTTGTGTTTTAAATTTTCATTCCAAAGAATAAATCATTAGGAGGGATTTATGCAATAACAGGAACTCTATTTTAAAAAATCTTATTTTGATGGTGCCTATATAAGTTACTTCACAAAGAGTATAGAAAAAAAAGAATCCAAACATTTTCATAGGCAAGTCCAGCTAGCTTCTGCTCAGTTCAGTTTTGGATACATAAAATTTTCTCTTAATGTGGTAAGAAATGCTAAATAAGTTTCCTCACTCAGTCCTATCCCCACCTCCTCTACCCATATGGGCAGCCTCAGATGTGAAGAGCCTTCTGCAGAGCTCTTCCTCCCATCCCACATACTGACTTTTAATAAGTAACTCCTAAGGATTTCAGGCAGAGGGGAAAATAAACAAATGCATCCCTCTCTGTAACTCATACTTAACTCTCACCTTTTGGTTCATACCACCATCTCAAACTTTGCAACTTTTGATAGTTTGAGGACTGTTTAGGACTTGGGAAAAGTGACCTTTTCAGGTGCAAAATTATACATGTGCTTTAAATGTTAAGTATACATAAAACAGGCTGTGTTTTTATAATACAGAAAACCTGTTACGAGAATTCTAGTTAAAGATGAACACACACATTTACCTCTTTTTCTGACCAAATTATACTAAATCAACAGTGAAGAGATTAACTAATAATGACAAATACAAAAAGACAGAGGAAATAGGAGCACAATTTTGAACAATGTGAAGTAGAAGGGAGAGTTGTAACTCATCTATTAGATCCAGAAAACCTGATATGAGCCTTGATTAATCATCTGCCTGTCATATGCTTCCCAATCCCAGGGCACCATCCCAGTGACACTACTCATAAATAGTTCACCCACAGGGTCACAGTACACATCTTGGTAGCTTTATATTGGTCCTTAAAGACTGATTCTAAAATGACAGTGGGAAGAACTGAGAATTAAGCTGATGGCCTCACATATTACTAAAAGAAAAAGTAATTGGTGCCATCTGGCAACTCTGGAAGTACACAGAAAAATATGGCTAAAAATGGAAGGATTGTGGAACATAAATTTAATGACCAACTTCCTTCTCTATCAGAAGCCATATTCTATGGGGAAGATGGAACAGAGGGGTCTCTGGACTGGAGGATACCAAACACAGCTAAAAATGAGTGTGAAGCGCTTGGAGGGATTCAGTGAATGTGCCCAGATTGAATACTGGAACTCTTAGCATCTTCTCTACTTCCACTGTGGGAATCTGTCAGTTGGGCTGCATCCTCCAGGCAAGATATTAAAAGTTAATTCATTGGAAAATTTTACTATCCCAATAAGGATTTTTAGTTTTTAAAATTAGTAGCATAAAACATCCAACTGCCCAGTCAAATAACCCTATTATGGCAACCATGTTTCACCAGCCCGACCACCACCACATGCACAGAGCTACCATCCGCATCTACGTCCTTACTCCTAAATCTAAATGAATAACAGTAATTCCCAGAGCTTTTAGGAAAGTATCTAAGATAAAAAACCAAAGGCTAAAGCCAAACATAGAGATTTTGCCTGGGGAAATTTTGGAATGTTCCATCCTGGGTAGCCTTTGAAGTGTCTGTTTATCTGGAAGTCTTGAACCACAGCAGAAGAGTTGAACAATGTGATTTTCCCTAGAGGCTTTGGGTCATGCAGTCTACCCCAGAAGGGCTGGAGACTACATGGCGCATCACCCATATTTACATGACTAAGCCCCAACTAAAGCTCTGAAAGTTTGTCCCTTATGATATCAGAGAGAGTACTGGAGGGGTCAACATGAGTGTGACTGTACTTGGGAGGGGCAACAAGAAGCTCTAAGTTTGGAGCTTTCCTGTACCCTGACCTTCTGCTGAGTCTGTTTTGTGTCACTGTAAAATTGTAACTGAGTGTAATTGCTGCTCTCCAGGAGCTCCAACTCTCCTCCAGGAATCCCTGCTCCTGCCCTTGCTCCCTGCACCCTCCCATTTCCATCAATTGAAGGGTGAGGGTGATTGTGTGGATATTTTTGGATCTTACATGGAAGGACACACTGAGAGAAGATCTGGGAGAGAAAAGGGATGTTATGGAAAGGAATATTTGGAGAACAAAAAATATGCTCTGTAAAATTAAAACTAATCTCATAAAAATGCAAAATCTCTACAGAAAATTAAAAAATTAAAATGTGGAAATTTCTCAGAAAATAAAGCAAATAGAAAAAAGGTTGAAAAATGAGGAGAGGAAAATAAGAAAAGTAAAAGACCTAAAAACTAAGAAATAAGAGCATGAGTAATAGGAGAGATGGAGAACGTGGGAGGCGAGGTGAGCCAGGAAGTCAGCAGAGTCAAAATGGAAGATCATCAGTTTGAGGAAGCCAATGGATCAGTGCCTTGGCATTTCTGATGGGCCAGGACACCCACTGGCCAGTGAGGCAATTCATGCATCAGATATATATATAAGCAGCAATTATAAAAATTTAAACACATTAGTTCATCATGTTACTTAACTGTCTTCATTCAGCAATGTAAGCAGTTTCCAACTCACTACTCTTGACTCTGAAAACTCATAAAGTGGCAGGACCTTTTTGCTTATCCGGCATGAAATGGCATCATCCTCCAGAATGGAAAAAACTCTTCCAATCAGAAGATTTTCAACCAATTTATGAATGGGAATGACAGAATTAGAAAAAATCACCACCATGCACCCTCCATGATGAGATTACTGGTTCAGATAATCATCATCAATGAATGTTAAAACCATTCAATGAAAAATCCTTGGGGATCTTTACAAAGAAGAGAGCAACAGTGTCAATACTCAGAGCAAGGCTCCATCTTAGGATAACTAAATTGAAAGATCCTCATCAGCTATGAACATTTCTTGAAAACTCCTAAATAAGAACCTAACCAATGCCTTAACCTCATTTCTGACTTATAGAAAATATGTGAAATAGAGAAACAAGTTACGTCCACCATGAGGAGGTCTCCCCTGCATGCAGAACACTGCAACTTCAGAGGTTTCAGAAACACACAAATGTAATACAATTAAAAATTGTTTAGATTTTGATTCAAGTAAAGTGAAGCAACTGAAAGATACTTTTAGATAAGAAAAATTAAACATGGGCTGGCTCTCAAATTTGCATACAGATATGCTTATATTTGGATCAGATAAATGCAAAAACAGGTCCACTATTGTTTTGTATGTATGAAAATAGTATTTTGCTTATATAAGATAATGTCTGTGTTTCTTTGCAGATTTCATTCTGAATGCCATGGACATAAAATGATATGATGCCTGAGTTTTTTTCAAATAATTCAGCAAAACAAATGAACAAAAAGGTAGTTGGAAGGATGGATGAAACAAGTGGCAAACTAATAATACTTATTGACAGTTTAGCTGATAGTTTTTGGATGAGTACATGGAGCTTTTCTGAATTTTGCTTTTTATATATGCAGAAATTTTCATAATAAAATGTTCTCTAAAATTCTGAAAGAAAATGATTTCTACTTGAGAATTCTAATCTAGCCAGTTGTTTATTAAATATAAAAATAAAATAAATCTATTTTCAAATATGCAAAATATCAAGCAACTCACCTTTCCTGGAGATTTATACCTTCCTCAGGGAGCTACTAGAAGTTGCACTCAATCAAAAAAGGAAATAAATCAAGAAAGATAGACACTTTGGGTCAAGAAATTGAAAGAAGCAAAGATGAAAATGAAAGGGGTGAAGTGAGATCTCAGAATGAGACTAGAAATAGAAATTAATCCAGATAAGAGCATGACAGCAGGCTCTAGGATATAATTCTTCCAGAAGAGAAAATTGTACAAATATCAGATGTGAAAGAATATATCAAGTGAACATTTATAAGCCAGTTGGGGAGATCTGCGGATAGAAAGAGTTCCAAATCAAAAGGCAATTGAGCAACTGCATTTTCTAAAGTTCACCAAAAAATTATGGTGAAAAACAAATTTTACGCAAAGGTTTTAAGAAAATCAAAGTACATTCATTACTCAGCCATGAAGCATTTTAATACCGTTATGATCATATAAGTATTGAGTTTGCACCTGTCCAAAGTTGTGATATAACTATGTGGAAGGTGGGACATAAGAAGTGTGCATATATGAAGTGCACTCACAGGCATATGTATAAAAAAGTTAAATTCTCATTTCCCAGAGAACAAAAACAACACATTTAAAGCTCAAATATGAAGAAGTAGCGAAAATGTGATTGCTATTACAGTAGAAATGGCAATATGTTAAATAGAGGCATTGAAAAAAATACAAATGTGGTTTCCTCTAGCGTGATAGCAGAGAGCAAGGAGTTGAGACGTGGATATGCTGGTTTTACCAACAAGTATTGTAGAAATATTTGGACTTTTAACTATATTCATGGAACTTTGATAGAAATACCAAAAAAATGGAAATTTCATAGAAAGAATATAATGCTTTTATTTAGATAGATTGAATTAGCACCAAAATAATAAACTGAAAGAGTTGAAGTAATTATCTGAGGGGAGTAAGAAATATAAGCATGTCTAGATTTGATTTAAAAAATAAAAATTAAATAATGAACATGCTAATGAGTCCTTCTAGGAATAAGTTGGGCTGAGCAAGTGAAGATGAATCTACTCAGGAAAGAAAGAGCTTTATCTTATCTCAATGTAATGCACAGGCTAATTACTCCTACAAACAAAGTTGCATTTTTTCCCCTTCAGGGAGAGCCTTGTTATTTCAATTAGACATATATTCACTAACAGGCCCATAAATATTTCTAATTAGCTTATTTGCTTTGATTTTATGAGATTGCTTTCAAATTAGCACCCACATTCTGTAGAATTGGTACGAGAATCTTGGAAGACTGTAATTTCCCTCTCAAGGAGAAAGGAAGGATGATGGAGTGGATGTCCAAAAAGGGTACTTACTCATTAGGTTTGGCCATTTATAGCACATGGTATTTGGTGCGACGCACTTGTCAAACTCAGACAAAAGGCTAAGAGTGAGTAGCAGTTTCAACAGATTATTTTCAGGTCCAAAAGCAAACATTATAGAAGGATGGAGGTGATGCCCCAGGGCAGAAATAGCATGATAGCCACCACTGCCCTTCCTCTGGCTGTGATCTCAGCCAACCTTCCCTGTCAAATTAAAACTACAGGACACCCTGCCATGACCTGATAACAGCCCCAGAAATCAAGCTTCAAGAGTCAGAGGAAGTTAGCTTTGCCCTCATCAGACCCCTGGGAAATATACCTCATCTAGAAGGAACTACAACATAGTAATTGCTCAATAAGGAGCCATCCTCATCACCACCATCATCATCATCACAATTCAGGAACACTGCTGAGTGGATGTAGCTTAAAGAACTTGGGAAAAATAAAAAATATATAATCTTGAAGCTGCAGGAAGTGAATGGAGGTAGACGATTTGTGGCATGTGTCAAAGTAAAGATGAATAATAGTTTTGATGTGGCATGTGAGTGTTTAAAAAAGAACAAGGGCACTTTATCAAGTGCTAACTGTGTATCGGACACTGTGCCTGATAGTGTGTGCACAGTATCTTTAACAATTGCAGCTACTGTGCAAAGGTGGTATGATTAACCTCAAGGAAGCCCTGAGGCTCAGAGAAAGGCAGTAATTTCTGCAAGGTCCCAGGAATGGTAAGTGGCAGAGATGGGGTTATGGCCTTTCTCTCTGGGTCCAAAGCTCTTTCTACCGTGCAATCCCTCCTTTCTTCCTCTTGAATACCAGTAATTAGCCCTATGACCTTTAATAAGTTTCGCTATACAGTGGTACCTCTGTTCATGAGCTTAATTTGTTCTCAGTTCTGGAAAAGATGGCCATGCTCATGTTTGTGCAGGAAAGATGGTCATGGTCATATTCATCACCCAATGCACACTTCACAAAGACAAAATTTTGCCAAACACTTCTGTTTTCAAAACAAATTGCTCACAAACAGAAGCATTCGTGAACCAAGGTAACACTGTGTGGTATCCAGATAGGCCTCGACATAGGAAGGACCCCTTACTTTTCAATTTTCAATGAATGAAACCTTGACTTGCAGAGGCTCAGCCTTAGACCACTCGGCTATGAAGGATAGAATTGGGGCCCAACCCAGATGGTTCAGTTCAACATTCATCTCTCTTTTCAGCCTGTCCCACGGTCCAGGCAAGATCTGCCTCAATGCACGTCCCTGGTGCAGATATTTTAAAATGAATCCCTTTTCAGTTTTAAAATAGGACATTCAGATATAATGTATTATCTAAATAGGAAATCTTTGGAGGGTAAAAGGGATGCTTACAGTTATGACACTCAGTGACAGGTAGTATTAAACAGACTATGCCCCAGCAAACCAGGGGCTTATGGTCAACCTATTAAGAGAACACTGCTCTCATGGAATTATTTTTCTTGATACAGTGAAGAAAATACTTTATATCAACTTCAATTTAACCATTTTATTTGATATCAGATGGGGAGACCTTTCTGAAAAAGTCATGTAAACCTTGTGCTCCATTTGCCTTTGAACATTAGTGGTTCCCTTATTTCTAAAACAGGGTTTAATTAGCAAACAATAGCCTGTAAACAAAATGCCCCTCACTTACTCCCTATTACTGTAAATAAAGTTTTATTGGAACACATTTGCACTCACTTGCCTCCATAGCATTCATGGTGGCTTTTGAACCAGAATAGCATACATAGCCGAGTAATTGCAAGTGAGATCAAATAAACACAAAACCCAAATTAGCCCCTCTCTGACTCCATAAGAAAAGAGTTTGCCTGGCCTGAGTGGCTGCTCTTTGGGAACAAAGGAGTTAAAACCCTTAACTGCTGAACTCTAGTTAAGGCCATCTCTGTGGTGTCATAGGATAGCAACAAACCTTTTGATTTTAGGCCTCCCACTCCTCCTAATGAGTCCAGGACCCACCTTCTCTAAAAGATATGTATAGACCTCTCTATCACCTTCTTATCTAAAGCTAAAGGCCTTCAGTAAGCCAGAGGAAGTGGTCTTGTCAAGTTGTAACTGTAATCATAATTTTAAACATGGAAGATCTACAAGGTGTTAATGACCAAACAGAAAAGATGTTTTCGATAATCACATTTGCTGCCCAGAGCATTTTTCCCTATGCTCAAGCCCTTATAAAATACCCAACCTCCAACCCTAACTGTACAGTTCCTCTGTTGGAAACTCACCCACTATTCCCCTGGGCAGTGTGCCCTGGTCTAGATAAACTCTTGCCTTTTCTCTGTTCTTTGTGTATAGGCAAAATTCTTTCCACTGTCCACATCACCAGTCCTTCATATACTATCTCACGTGTGTGGCATGTCCCTGTTTGAGAAGATATTCTGCAGGAGTGTAGTAGAAGCCCTCCATAACCTGGCCTTCCTCCCTTTTCTACCTTTCAGCTACATCTTACAACACAACACACTCCGTTTTGAACACTGTTCTCCTGGGATAACTAACTGTCCTCGGCACACTCTTCTCCCTTTGCTTGGCATGCCACATCTCTTATTCCTCGGTGGACACTCTTCAAAGCTGCTGTGAAGTCAGCCCTGCTCGGCTGAGCTTTCAGAAGAAGGAGACATAGGAAGCACTCTGTTAATATTAAATACCCTTACTATTACACCATTAGTATTCATCTTATTTGCAATTATCTTAGTCTTGTCACCTCACTTTTCCCGTATTTTATGTTGTCATCAGTGAAACAACAAAAACTAATATGGTGCGCTACAGAACATTTGTGCACACAGAAGTGTGAGGAAACTGAAATGCTGAACATGTATGAGATTTTAATATTAAAATATTCAGCTTACAGGATTTCTCTCCTCATTTATTCATCTAATCCAAACTCTGACTGCGCCTATGCAAGGAGGTAAACTGAGAAGCAAAAGCCAGTCTGAAGAGCTACTTGGGTGTATTTCTGACACGGATATTGACAGCTGGAAATTGAGTGTACTGAGCCCAAGAGTAGCATGAAAGGTGTCACCTTGAAATAGCATGGTGAACTCCTTCACAAACCCGTACAAACCGCTGCGAGGTCTTCATTATTTATTGAATCCCTGGATTTATGCATGACTTCCTTACCATCTTATTTTACACTAATTGCAACTTTTCTTTCTATATTTGTACCACTGGATAGAATATTAGTCATGAAGTTTATTGATAGCAGGGGAAAGAAAGGAAACACGAGTTAAAAATACACACACCATGCACAGAAAATGGATCTATAATTTCAGGCTGCCATCCTTCCACTGAGCTCGGCTCAGAGCTCCTGCAGGGTGGAGAATAGCGGTGTCTGGCTGCATTTTCCTGCCAGATGCAGAAACCAACAGCTTTCAGCAGAAGGAGAGATTTTCCCTAAAGGGCACACTGAGGACACGACTGTGGAAATATGCACAGGAAGTCATCTCCCACAAGGCGATGACAAACTGGTCTTCAGCACCAAATGCCTGAGCCTGAATTGTAATATCTAATACTGAATAGATGCATGTCCCAAACTGAGGAACTAAGGTACCAGCGATAACCACATTTTCTGAAACATGAGAGGGCAAAACTCCTTGTGACAGTCAGTGTCAGTCAAGGTAGCTTCCTGTTATTCCCAGTTGTTTTAAAATTAATTTTATTGGTATATTTTAGATAAACTTAATAGTCACATTCATTACAGGAAGTTCGTAAATGTACATGATATTTCTAGGTTCTTCTTTTTTCTCCAAACTCCTCTCCTTTCAATCTCTTTTCCCCTTCTTATTTACAAAAGCTTTGTTTCCATTTTCTTTCTTCTACTCTCTTTTCCTTTCCCTTCCTTCTTTCCCCCTCCCCATCCTTGTCTCCCTTTCCACTGAAATACTTTTTTCTTATTTCTCAGTATCTGTTATACCTTATTGAACCCTTTCAGTTTCTCCCACTACAGAAACAGTGGGATTTTTAAACATGTGTGTCTGATTTATTTCATTTAAGAGTACGGATTCTTTTTTTATTCCCTTCCTTCCTTTCCCCGTGCCCACCTTCCTAGTTCTCTTTTCTTTTCAATACTTTTTTCCTATCTTATAATTCATTTTACACACTTTGTTCTTTATTTATATATTTGGTATCTCATACTGGAGAAATGTCATGATAGTTACACATGTGAGTCAAATTTATTTCACTTAAGGGTATGTTCTCAAGGTGCATCCGTTTGCCTAGAAGTGTCTCAAATTTATCCTGCTTTATGGCTGAGTAGTACTCCATTATATATTTTAAAAAAACACATCTTCTTTATCCATTTCCCTGTTGATGGATATTTTGGTTGTTTCCAAGACTTAGCTATTAAAATTGTGCTGCTATAAATATGGGTGTGTATATATTGCTGTGGTATGATGTTACATGAGATTGGGTGTGTTCAGTGTGGTATGGCCATAGACATGATGTTAATTCTTCCAGAAAGATACCCAGAAGGGAAATGGGTGGATCAAATGGGGTCTCCAACCCTAAGTTCTATAGGAATTTCTACACTGATTTCTACAGTGGTTGCACCAGTCTACACTCCCACCAACACTGCAGAAGAGTTCTGTTTTCCCACAACCCCTCCAGCACTTGTTATTGATTGACTACTTGATAATAGCCATTCTTTTTGGGGAGAGATGGAATCTCAGCATTGTCTTAATTTACATCTCTCAAATAACCAGTGATGTTGAACATTTTTTCATATACTTATTTGCCATTTGTATTTCTTCCTCTGAGAAATGGGTATCCATCTCAGATGCCCATTTTTGAATTATGTCTTTTAATCTGAGAGGTCTGCTTTTTTCAACTTTTTGTATGTTCTAGATACTAATACTTTACTGAGGGACAACTGGCTAAAATATTTTCCTACTCTGTGGTTGTCTCTTCACTCTGTTGGTGGTTTCTGCTGCAGTGCAAAAGCATTTGAATAAGAAGAGATGCTAGTTGTTTATTTTTTTAGTACTTCCCATGCAATCTGGGTTTTGCTCATCGAAGCTTTGCCTGCACCATTGTCTTCCAGAGTTCCACCTATTCTCTCTTCCAGCAGATTTAATGCTTCTATTTTAATATTTAACCCTTTGATTCATTTTGATTTTAGTTTAGTGCATGGTGGTAGGCATGGGTTTACCTTTAGTCTTTGGATACAAAGTCAACACTCAAAAATCAATAACATTTCTGTACACCAACAACAAAACCACTGAGAGAGAAATTAGAGAAACCACATCTTTCACAATAGCATCCCAAAAAGTGAAATAGTTAGGAATCAATCTAACAAAGGAAGCAAAAACTATCTATACATTGAAAATTACAGTACTCTGGAAAAGGAGACCAAAGAGGATTTCAGAAAATGGAAAAATATTCCTTGCCCATGGATAAACAGAACCAGCATAGTGAAAATTGCCATATTTCCAAAATTAGTATACAGATTTAATGCAATTCCAATCAAAATACCATTAGCATACCTCACAGAAGTAGAAAAAAACATTCCTCAAATTCATTTGGAGCCAAAAGAGACCTAGAGCAGCAAAAACAATCCTTGGCAACAAGGGTAAGGCAGCAGACACCAAACAACAACAGATGCTGGAGAGGCTGTGGTGAAAAAGGATCCCTCCTTCACTGTTGTACGTAAACTGTTACAACCATTATGGAAATCAGAATGGAGATTTCTCAAAAAACTGAAACTAGAAATGCCATGTAACCCAGCCATCTCCCTGTTAGATATCTTCCCCAACAAGCTTTACACGTCATAGTACAGTGATATATGCATACCAATGTTGATAGCAGCGCAACTCCTTATAGCTAAATCCTGGAAACAGCCTGTATGCCCATCAACAGATGACTGAATAAAAGATGTAGTACCCATACATATCGTGGAATACTATTCTGCTATAAAGAATGAGAGATTTGAGACATTTGTAGGAAAATGAATACACTTGGAAAATGTAATGTTGACTGAAATAAACCAGACACGCAAGCTTAACTACTGCATGGTATCTTTCATTTATTTGAGTGAGGCAAAGAACAAATAAAGAGAATAATAAAGGATGGGACAAGGAGATGGATCTCTTGCAGTAGGAAAGTGGTCCAAGGGAAAAAGCATGAGGTGAGGAGGAGAGGAAGGAAAAATAAGTAGAATAAATATATGCCTCGTACAGGAACCTAATAACCTCAGTGAATGTAAACATTATACCATGAGCTGTGATTAATAACATCAACAAGATTGAAGAATTGGATAGAGGATTTGAAGGAGGAGAGAGGGTAAAGGAAGGAAGAGGATAGAGATTTTTAAAAAAGAAGAAACAAGCTGTGCTGTGTGCATGAAACCACTCCCCAAGTTGACTATAAACTGTGTGAGCTGCAAACATGTACTAATAAAGTAAAAAAAGAAAAGAGAAGAGAAGAAATCATTCCTATTTGTTAAATCCCTTCATTGGAATTGCCACATTAACACTTCCCCTGGGCTAACTGAAAGCAGCTCAGGTATACAAGGGAGTCACAAATTTACATATTTCTTCTAGCCTAACAATTTCAATTTCATGGTCACTAGGTGTGGTATCATTATCTTCTTAGGTGTAATAACAGAGATTCAGATAAATTGGGTAAATCATTTAATATTTCAGTCAACCAATGTTTGAGCTCATATCTCATGGAAGAGACAGAGATGATAGAAAGATAGAAGTGTTGATATTCTGTAATGTTAGTGAAGCTCACCAAAATGTATAATACCACCTGGAGAGGTCAAAATAACTAACCCTTATCTTGCTTTACCTCAAAACTATAAATGTGTCATTTATCACGGTGCAAGTGTTTTTTTTTAACCAAGATATGGCTAATTGATTATTTACTAAATTAACATGAAACCACAGAAAATCAAAAGAGGTTAAATTAAATATCTAAAGACCATCCAGCAAACCAGATTTTAAATGCAAACCCTGGTGTCTCTCTGCCCAGACCACACATCTCTGTGTTATCTGCTATTCTTGGTATTCAAAGACATACATAACAGTCTCACTTGTTAACTTGTACTATTTTCATCTTTGTTTCACTTTCCAGCTAAGTATTTTACATGTACAAATACATTTTAAGAATTAGAGTCACTGAGATTATATAAATCTTACCAGTAGAAATGGGGTCATCTTGCTAATGAGTAGTTATGATCTCTCCCTCTCCCCTACTTTTATAATGTGGCTCATTTCTCAAAAGCCACAGCTTGAATCACTTTTATAAAAATACCACTGAATTACACCCTCTAGCAGGAAAATTGGTTTAGTGACTCATGATCTCAGATTCCTTTTCTTTTCAGTGCCTGTTAATTCTATAATTTCATCATTTTTCTTCTTTTCCTGGTGTTTAGGAGAGAGACAAGGAATAGAAAAAGGAGAGAAAGAACATACAAATTGCACCATTATTTTCTGAGTAAATTGAAAACTAATGCCACAAAACTGGATTTATGCCATTAAAGAAACTACCCAAAGTGATCACTCAGCCCATGAGGAAGCCCACAAGCCCCTCCCTGGTGGTCACTGGGAAAACTGGGTATTGAATGTAGTGAGATTTTATCTCTGTAGTGGACGTACAGATTCAAGCAACCAAGAGTCCTGAAAGCATGTAAGTGCTAGCTCTTGAGATGCGCAAAACGTAAGGCTGTCTTTCAGTTTCTGAGTGGCAAGCTTTGTCCTCATGGTCCAGTTCTGTCCCCCTGTTCCTCTCTTCCTCTCCCTATCTCTCTTGCCCCCAAATACACTCACACACACGCGCACACACACACACATGCACAATCAAACCAACATAGATGCTGCAACTGCAACATTCAGAGTTATTTGGTTACTATTTCATGGACCACCTCCTAATATTTACAATTACATACAAGTTAATTTGGAATATTGTATTTACCGTGCTTTATGAATAACTGAAAACAGTATGGAAGGTAACAACACAACTCTTTGCTGTGTTTTATGAAAAGTAAAACAGAATTTATTAACTAAAAAATAAGAGAATAATAGTAGTAAATACACAGTGGGTCGTTATCCTCAGATTAGTTACAAAGAGTATAAGACACTGACCAAAAAGATTCTCTCAGAGTACAAGACATTAACCAAAAACATCCTTTCTTACAAGGAAGAAAGATTAGCACAAAACATTCTTTTCAATGAACTAAGAGAAACAAGTAGAATAAATGAAACAAATTTTGTGTTCCAGGTTTCCTCCATGCCTCAAATCAATAACTTGTCTGTCAAGACCCAAAGTAATAAATTGTGCTCACTGCCTTATCATAAACCATGAATAGCACAGGGAAGTTTTACTGACCATTCCATTCCCAGCCTAGATCACACTTTTCTTCCTCAAGAATGAAAACAGAAGTGATGGAATGGAAAGAGATAGAAGGGTCATGGGCATCTCTGAGTCAACAACTATAGATACAGGGAAGGAAAGCCTCTGCAACAAAACTATTGGGAATTTTCCTTGTATCCTGGTGTTAGTATTTTTAGAGTTCTAAACTGCTGCTGTCAACAGACACTCCACTGCCAATCTCTTCCACAGTTCACTTCTGTTTGTTCTGAGATTTGTGCTACCCATCACATTTCTATGTGTGTCAGCCAGGTCTGTCTTCACAGCAGACCTACTCTGGAAGGTCTCAGATGATTATCAGTCTGGTCTAGTCCATTCATTTGTCCATTCACAAATACTTCTTGACAATATGCTTTATTCCAGGAACTCCAAAATGCACTGGAAATTCCAAGACCAATGAATATTGTTCGCTGTTCTAAGACTCACATTATTAACCAGAGAAAATTACATACAACTTAATATTTTAAACTAAGATATTACTCCACTTGAGAAAGATCCAACTTTGCAATTTCAGGAATAATCTTAACATCTACTAGAATGGGAACAAGTGGTATTCCTATGGGCTCAATTAGTAAAAACAGCCAAAAAACAAAGGTTTTTCCTTGGAAGAGTCTGATCTGTTCTGTTTCAAATATTAATCCCAAGTTTTATGTTTATATACTACACATCAAAAATTATTTCTTATCCTTTTTGAACAAGGGTATCCTGAAGTAATTCATAAATCTTCCTTATTTCTAAATTTACTCCTAGAATGTTTCCCAAGAAGAGTGGAGTATACAACTTTATATATTTTTTCCTATTGCTTTTTCAATGATTTCAGAGCTTGAAGAGTGGGGCATCATTTGAACAGTGCTCAGAGAGTACAAATGCAAAGAAAAACAGGGAGAGATTGTCTGTCCTCCCTCTCTCTGACCTCCTGTATTAGTCTGTGCCTTTTACTCATTTATGCAATCAAACTCCCTTCCATCTGGAGGTAGAGAACGAGATCTGAAGGTAACCCTTAGTACCTGTCTTGTGCCCCATTTCATTATCTATAAATTAATAGCCTTAGAACTCATTGGCTAATAAGCTTTGATGGCTCTCAGTACTGTTTACATTGTAATTAGAAGGGGAAAAATTTTACCTCACCCAAGTGACCTACCAAACACAGACAGTCCTCAACCTTCAATAGTTTGACTTAATGTTTTTTTAACCTTACCGTGGTGCAAGGGCAATATGCGTTCAGTAGGATTTCATTAGTGACAGGCCATACAGTCCTCTCACATGATGCAACTCCTGACTAGCCCTATGGTCCCATGGGGGAAAGCTGATGCTGTACAATGTGCTGTGCTGCTAAGCTTCTGCAGGTCCGGAGTATCAAGTGTATTCTTGTGACTTGATATTTTCAAGTTACAATGAATTCACTGGGACATAACTCCACTGCCAGCAAAGGAACATCTGCATTCTAAAGTATGGCACTGAAAAACTCCTAGGTACAACTCTCCATGTGTGCTGAGCAGTCAGTTTTAGTATGCCAAGAAAAGTAGATTTTTCTCCTTCTCTCTTTCTTTTATTTGTTCTTTCTTTTTTCTTCCTTTCTTCCTTCTTTTCTTTCTTTCCTTCCTTCTTTCTTCCACCCTTCCTTTCTCTCAACTCATTTATTAATCTTTTGGTGCTTATGTTTGTACATGGGAGATATGAAGTTGAAGAGATCAACAACAAAAATCTTTTGGAACCATTCACAGGAGGATTTTTATTTAATTAGCTTTACTCAAGTGGCTGGCCATTCTGAACTCCTCCAACTGCTATTCATAATACACTACTGACCTTTATCAAAGAGCTTTTGAAAACCATGGACTAGGAGCTAGCCAAAAAAATTTCTTTGCTTAGTTTTAAAAATAAACTTATTTGATATACTGTTGGATTTTCCTCTGAAAAAGTTTGTGTTGCAGTTTACAAATTTATCTTCCAAAAATATATCATTTTTCTCAGCAGGCATCTAATTTTAATGGCAAGCAACAGCCTTCAAATTCGGTCCTAACCATATCCCAAGTCTCATCTCCCATTATTTCTGCCTTTCTCCACTCTCCTCCTGACCACCCACTCTGAATCATGTGAGTTAAAGCTTGCTAAGTTTCCATGTGCAGACAGCTCAAGCACTGTCATGTCTTCTTGGTTTTGATCAAGAAACTTTCTGCGTTTGTAGGCTTTCCTTGCCTCTTTCTCCAGCTTATCCTTTACATTTGATGTCAAATGTCACTCTTCATATGAGACATTTAGCCTTTGTTCTATTCACCTGGCATACACATACACACACACACACACACATACACACACACAAGTAGAGTGGATTTACTAGACTATCAGAGCAAAGCACAGGATTCTTCACAGAATAAACCCAACATCGGCCTAAACTATCATATAGCACTTCTCAGTTATTTCTGGTCAACCAGTGAGCAACATCTCCAAAAAAGATTTGCAAGTAAGTTTTGAACTGAACGACATTTCTTTACTTTTCATTGAAGTTGTCTGCTTTCTTGCTTTGAGGGTGCAATTTAGTATGGTTATATCGCTATTGCTGCTGCTGTGTTTTTTTCTGTCTGAAGATAATAAAAAGTTTACACCTGTCCCTGAAGGAAACAAAGAAGAAAGAAAATGAAACATGGTAGCTGAGAAATTTTCCTGATATCACATACTCCAAGAAAATTATACCAGAACCTACAGAAAAAGGAGCCGGCGGTGAAATCTAAAGGACAGTATTAATGAGTAGTGGTTAAGATTGCTGGCTGTAGAAATGGGAGGTAATCACAGCTGCCTAAATATAAATCTTGCTACACATTCTCCAAAACATACAGATCAGCTAAATATAAAGAAATCCAGACAAACTCCATGCTTTTAGCACAAATGGAAAATTAAAATCATTATACAGCTAATTTAAAAAAATAAATACCCATTTCCAGCAAAGTGTTCTCATAAGCCTGTTCAGAAAGCTGGGCTTGAGCGGTAAGGGAAGAGAGGGGTGACAGAAATAGAGTGAAAGAGACTCAGAAGAATATGCAGAAGATAGGACAGAAATTAATTAAGCCAAAGTCATCCTAACTGATAAAATAATGCTAAGAAGTCTTGAAATATTAGAGCACTGGCTACAGGGAAGAGACAAAATTGGATGAAAAACTTAAACAGACATTGTTAAAAAGCAACACTGTAAAGAAAAAGAATAAATGGGAAGAAAAGAGGTACCCACTGGAGCTATTCAAAGAAAAACTAAAGATGCCTCTCTGATGATCCTTCCAGAAAATATTTTAAAATACTTTTTAAATTATAAAAAAAGAACAGCACAAATATACCCACCTTCCCCTTTCTTTCAAAGAAACCACAGGACAGTGACCTTAAATAAGAAATCAGGGAAATCACACCAATAGACCCAGCCATTCAACCAACTATACAGATGTGCATAATTTTCTTCTATGCAAAGACACTATAAAAATTAGAAAAAAAAATAAAAAATTAAAATTTTAGATGATAAAAATTCTTCCAAATACATAATAATAAAGACAACAGTAAGCAAAGTGAAAATTATGTATAATCCATCTATTGGAAATATGAAAAGAGATGTGAATTTAGACAAAATTAAGAACAAAATGGGGACTAAAAACAAAAAGAAATGATATTGTTTTTGGTTAATCTCAGGAAAGAAATAGAGGAAGGTAATATCATACCATAAAGTAAGGCTAATAATGATTACAGATGTGTAATATTTTTATTAACACTTTAAATATGTTTCAGTGGGTTGAATGCGACTTTGTAACTGTACTACGATTGTATTATTTCTGGAGTAAAGGAATTCTGCTGTCAAAAAAAATAAAGTAAGGCTAATTTTGTGGAACATTTGTAATATTTAAAATAGATTTCAATGCATATTTAATGAGGACATTGAAGTAGAGGAAAATGGCAAAGAGAATACAAGTTTTTAAGAAGAAAAAAAGGGTTAAGAGAGAAGTTGTTTGAAAAGAAAACCAAAAAAAGTCAACACAAGGATAACGGAGTCCCTGAAGAAAAACAGTGCAGTGAAATAGAACAAATGTCTTAAACAATAACTCAAGAAAATTTCCTAGCTTTTCACATATCCACAAGTATCATGTGTCAATCAAAAATATAGAAATGAAAAATATCTGATCTATGTATTATTAGAATCAATCAAGTATATGAGAAGGTTGATCTGAAACTTTTTACAACTTGAGACTATTCACATCTGATATGTCTTTGTTGATCTTTTCTCTAATTGAATTATTTGTGACAGGGGAATTGAGGCCCCACATTACAACTGTATTGGTGTTTATATGATTTTTCATGTCCATTAGTGTTGTGTTTTATGAGGTTGGACATGCCAGTGTATGGTGCATGTACCATTTGATTGTTACCTGTTCCTGATAAATTGTTCCCTTAACCAAAATGTCTAATTTCTTCCTTGATTTTTTTCAGCAACTCATTGATTATTCAGCATGGTATTGTTTAATTCTGTGTGCTTCTTTTATCTCTTCTGATCAGTTTTAGCTTGAAATCCACTTTGTCTGAAATTAGGTTAGCTGCTCTTGCTTAATCCCAAATTCCAGTTGCAGGGAATATTGTTTCCATCCTTTGATTTGTAAATTTCTTTTTCAATTAAATACATTTCTCATATCATTCTATTTTGTTTTTTCATTCTGCCAATCTGTGCCTTTTGCTTGGGGAAGTGAGACCATTCACATTGAGGGTTATTACTGAAAGTTATTAACATATTCCTGTCTTTATATTATAGTCCTATTATATTCCTGTTGTTGATTTCCTTATTTACTGTTTCCTTCTGCTTAGTTGCTCTCCCTGCCAGTTCTATTCACTCTTTTTGACTTATTGGCATGGTTGTCTTCATTGTTTCTTCCCACAATATCCTTGAGAATATTCTGTAATTCTAGTTTGGTGATCATGAATTTCTTGAGGTGCTCCCTGTCATGGAAATACTTTATTTTTGTCAATTTTTCAGGAAAGTTTTACAGGATATGTAAGTCAGGGTACCTCTCCTCTATTTTCTCCTTTTCCTCCTCCTGCAGGTGCCTTCTGCCCAGTGCTGGCCTGCCTTTCGCTCACCCTGCTTCCTCCTCCCTCCAGGGCTCTCTGCCCTACCTATGGGCTGATCTCTCATCTACCTCTAGATGACCTCATGAGCCTCCTGCAGTGGCTAGTGGCCAGGAACCAGCACAGAAGCTGCTACTGACCCCTGGTTCACTCCCCTCCATCTGCTCTTGCCTTGTCCTTCACCGGTTGTGCCCTCCTTCTTCTTGATTCCTCCGGCTCTTCTCTCTGCTGTCACCCAAACAGTCTGTGCCCCTCAAGATGGCAGAATGGTCCATATTGGTCTGGTAGCAAAATTTGGTTAGAAGGACTCCATAATTTGGTTAGAAGGTGAGCAGATACTTCCTCAACTCTTTGGATCATAAGCTGGGAAAAACTATACATCTATCACACTGACCAGAATTTCTTCCTTCAGAATTACTTGAACATTTACGAATGGACTTCATTCATGTGCCTAAGTATGAAAGCTCTAAGTGTGCTTGTGTAATAGCTTAAAATAGTCTGATGAAACTGGCTAACATTCTAACTGTTGCAAAATGATTATAAATTATGTTTCACCACCTGGGAAAAATGCCAGGATTCTCTAGTAGCACAGAAACCCACTTGATAAGTACAATCCTTAAGAAGTTGTGAACAGGATATTAAAACAAATTATCATTCCCAAGCACTTAGAAGAAAAGGATAAATGGATGGTATTTTTAAATTGAAATCAAATTTTCAAAAGTTCTTTTTTTTTCTGGCTTACATTCTACCCATAGTTCTAATGACAAGACCCAAATATAATCAAAATACATTACATATTTTGAACCCCCTTCCACAATGTAATACTAGGGGAGAGGGTGGGGGAAGGAAATAGAGGTGGGAAATTTTTAAATGCACTTAAATTCTTAGGTTAGATGTCTCCCACCAGAAGCCATTTGCCTCTGCTGGCCTCTCACAGAGCTATAGTTACACCAAGAATGTGTCTGTGTTCCCAGCCAGGATGCAGGGCCCTGGTGCACTCACAGGAAACCATGACTATGGGTGCATGTCCTAAGTGTGATAGCAGTACTTGTATTTAAAAGTCCTCAATATGGCCTTTTCCTAAGTAATATAAATACCCTTTATAGATGTTTTTCCTAGTAAGTAAAGTCTCCTACATGTATTACAAGTAAATGTATGTCTAGTTGTATATCCTTTGGAAATGTAACCGCCAACCATAAATCGGTCTTTGACATCAATTTTGACAATACCTGAGGTAATCATAAGGTGACATCTAACCTAAGAATTTAAGATTATTAACAGTATATGAGTCTCTTCTCACACCTTTGTATCAAAGTCCATAAAATGGTAGACTTACATTTTATTATTTGTCTCCTTTCATGCTGATTGCCTTGTTCTTTCCATTAGGTTTGTTCAAGTAACCAGATCATTCAAATGGCTAATTCTTTGCCCTTCTGTGGACAGCCTTTCTTCTCCAAATGTTTTAAACCCTTTTATTCACCATTATCAAACATTTACAATGGCCAACAGTTTTTCCAAATGTTAATTTTGTCATATGGTCCTAGATCCTACTATGAGAATAAATCTCAAGATGTCAGCCTGCCTTCATTGGACCCAGTCCTCAGCAATTAGCTGTTTTTCTTTGTCACGTGCCCTCATAAAAACTTAAAGGATGCCACAGGTATAAGGGACATGATACGAGACTAATAATGTGAACTATAGTCTAATTATGTTCCCAAGATCTCTTTTTTATTTTAAAAAATAGAATAAAAACATATTAACAAGCACACATACATTTACAAAATAACACAAGCACAATACAAGCAATACTGAAATTCAGACAAGGTGAAAGAAAATTAACAATGGTTGCTGTATTACATATTGATTTTTTCAAAGTGGTTACTCAGGAAAACAAATATAGATGTGTGAGATTGATCAAATAATTAATCAGAAACTGTTCCTTTCAATAAAGTGATAGAAGTCAGTAGTATAACTATGTTAGCTATCCTGTACATACATATATACATAATTTTCCCCTTCTTTCTTTTCTCTTTTCCCTCACCCCAGTTGCTCTTTACTCTTGAGTAGTTTCCTTTCATTTCAAAATGTGTATCATACCTCCTAATTTTATTCACTCATTCTTACACTAGTGAGACAATACACTGTTTACACATGAGGGTCTGAATTATTTCACTTATGAGTATGGTCTCTAGTTGTGACTGTTTACATATAAAAGCCCTGAGTTTATCTTTCTTTATAGCTGAGTAATACTCCATTATATAAAAATACCACAACTTTTTTATTTATTCCTCAATGTATGGACATTTGGGTTGCTTCCACGATTTAGCTATTACAACTTGTGCTATTATAAACATGGGTGCACATATATTGCTGTGATATGATGTTTTCAGTTCTTCTGAAAAAATACCCAGAAGAATAGCCAGGTTGAATGGGACCTCTACATCTAGTTTTCTGCGGAATCTCCAACCTGATTTCCACAGTGGTTTCACCAATCTGCATTCCCACCAGCAGTGAGAGAAGAGTTCCTATTTCTCCAAAGCCTCACCAGCATTTGTTATTGGTCGATTTCTTGATGATAACCATTTTTACTGAAGTGAGATGAAATCTTAGTATTGTTTTAATTTGCATTTCTCAAATGACTAATGATGTTGCACATTTTCTCGTGTATGTATTTGCCATTTGTACTTCTTTATTTGAGAAGTGTGTATTCATCTCAGATGCCCATTTTTGGAATGGGTCTTTGAATTTAGGGGGCTGATGTTTTTTAATTCTTTATATGTTCTAGATAGAAGTCCATTGTCTGAGAGACAGTGAGCCAAAATGTTTTCCCAATTTGTGGGTTTTCTTTTCACTCTGCTGGTGATTTCTTTAGATGTGCAAAAACTTTTCAGTGGGATGAGATCCCAATTATTGATTCTTTGAAGTATTTCCCGTGTGGTTTAGTTTTTGTTCATGAACTCTCTGCCTACCCCTATGTCTTCAAGATTTTTATCTACTTTCTCTTCCAATAGATTTAGTGTTTCTGTTTCAATATTGAGATCTGTGATCCATCTTGACTTGAGTTTGGTGCATGGTGATACGCTTGGGTCTATTTTCAATCTTGGGCAAGTGGCAAGACAGTTTTCCAACACCATTTATTGAAGAGACTATCTTTCTTCCAGTGAACTTGTTTGGCCCCTTTGTCAAAGATTAGGTGGCTGAGTGTACTGTGGTTGTGGTTGTTTCTTTTAATCTGTTCCATCGATCCTCAGGTCTGTTTTTTAGCCAGTACCATGTTGATTTTATTACAGTAGCTTTGTAGTATAATTTCAGGTCAGGGATTGTGATTCCACCTGACTTGTCTTTGTTGCATAGGATCACTTTTGCTATTCTTGGTCTTTTCTGGTTCCAGATGAATTTTAGGAATGTTTTCTCTAGATCTGTGAGATATGTTAATGGTAATTTAATGGGCATTGCACTGAATCTGTACAACAATTTTGGTAGTATGTCCATTTTCATAATGTTGGTTCTTCCTATCCATGAGAAAGGGATATTTTTCCATTTATGGAAATCCTCTTTGATCTCTTTTTTCAGAGTACTGTAGTTTTTGTCGACTAGGTCTTTTACTTCTTTTGTTAGATTGATTCCTAAATATTTCAATTTTTTGGATGCTATTGTGAAAAGTATTAATTTCTGTCTAGCTCTATTTTATATTTGTTTATAAGAATGCTATTGATTTTTGAGTGTTCATTTTGTATCCAGCTACACTACTGAATTTGTTGATTGATTCAAGGAATCTTCTAGTGGAGTTTTTGGGGTCTTCCATGTAGAGTGTCATGTCATTTGTAAATAGTGATAATTGCACTTCTTCCTTTCCTATCTTTATTCCTTTTATTTCTCTCTTTTGTCTACTTGCTCTGACTAATGCTTCCAGAACTATGTTAAATAGGAGTGGTGACAGTGTACATCCTAGTCTTGTTCCTGACTTTAAAGTGAAAGTTTTTAGTGTTTGTCCATTTAGTATGATGTTGGCTGTTGATTTATCATAGATGACTTTGATCAGCTTGAGGTAAAGACCATCTATTCCTATTTTCTGTAGGGTTTTTATCATGAATGAGTGTTGGACTTTGTCAAAAGCTTTTTCTGCAACTGTTGAGATGATCATATGGTTTTTGTCTTTGGTTCTATTCATATGGTGTATAACATTTATTGATTTGCATATATTGAACCCAAAGAGCTCTTTACATGGAATTCATTGCATTATTTGTTTGATCACCACAGGGTAACACCAATTAAAATTTCATAACAACTTCTGACAACCCTATGTCTGGTGCATGCATCTGAGAACTGTTTGGTATGATCAGAAGACCTTCTTACACTTAACCATATCAAAATGTGGTTAAACTTGGATGTGATTATTTGGTCTTTCCAAGTCTTCAAATGAATTTTTAAGGGTCTAGTGAACCTATGCACAATGAGACGCAGGACACCAAATAGTGACAGTTCATATAAGGATTCTTCCCCTGTGCTAAACTATCTCATCTACTGGTAATCCCTGATGGTGCCCAAACTACAAATGAGACATTTCAAATTTCAGAGGTAAAAATAATCAACATAAATTCACGAACTAGAATGTTCATAGATGATACAACTGTCTTCAAGTACGTTGTCACTCACCAAAATGGAGTTTGGGAAATAAATGATACCTGAGGAAATAAGTCAGGAAAAGTGGAATAGCTGATTAATCAATAATTGCTCAGTGGCGAAAGTGTACGGTGAGCTTATTGCTTTGGTTAGGTATATGCCAATGAAGAACTGAAGGCAAAGTAGGCTTCCAGAGTTACCTATGGTGATTATTAGTACCCCATACTCATGACATTTACATACGGGTGTTCACATGTTACCATAGTGCTACTATCTTACAACAAACTAGGAATAAAACTGCTCTGAACACATGTGTGTGTTTAACATGTCTGGTATCAATGAGTCATCCTAAATGATTTCCCAATTTATGGCTGGCCCTTCCACAAGTTCCACAGGCTTGTCAATATTTGGAAATTACAACCTTACATTTTAGCAATTCTGATGGATACATACTGGCATTCCTCTGTGGTTTTAAATCATGATTCCCTGATGGAAAATGGTGTTTTGTGTAAATATTTGCTTGCCCTTTGGATGTCTTTTTTGAATTGACCATTCCAGTCCTGAGTCCATGTTTTCTATTAGTCATCTTTTCTGACATACTTGCAAGAAAGTTTGTATATTTTAATGTAAACCTATTGCAATTGTTTGCATTTTAAGTGTCTTCTTCCACTCTATGACTTGTCTTTTTACTCCCTCAAAGGTGTTTTTTGATAAACTGAAGTTCTTAATTTTAATATATCTATCTCCTTAGTGATTTCATGTCCTATTTTAAAAATCTTTGGCTGTCCTGAAATGATAAAGATCATCGCCTATATTTTCTTCCAAATGCTTTCTTGCTTTATATGTCACATTAGTATGTAGTGGTAAATTTTACTTGGTGTTAAATTTTGCTAGAATGTAAATGAAGCTAAAGTTTTATTTTTTCTATGTGAAATTCAAAAAGACCCAGCACCACCCATCAGAGAGATCATTCCCTAGCTACTTTACTGAAGTGCTTCTCATAATAAATCAAGTGTCCCTTGGGTTTGGGTCTCTCTTGTCACCAATAGCATACAGTAATAAATACTGCTACCTTGTCATAGGTTTTAGGAACGTTTTCCAAAGTTGTCTTAGCTGTTTGTAGCCTTTTGCAGATCCATAAACATTTTAGGACTGGCTTGAAATGTCCACAAAGGACATCTACTGGCATTTTAATTATCCAAATCCTATAGTTCATTAATCTTCACTTTTCCTGTTGCGAGTCCATTGTTATGCTCATCAGATGAATTAAAATTGAAAAGATTGCAATTTTCACTTCTACAATATGTATTAATTTGAATCTTTTTGTTGATTCTACTTCTTTGTTTAAATTCTCCACACTTTTTTATTTTTTCCAATTCTTTCTCTATTTCTTAAACATACTACTGGTTATGAACAATGATACTACCAATGATTTTTTAAATTTGAGCCCTTTTCTCTTCATTCATTTGTTTGTTTGTTTGCTTGTTTGTTTTAGCATGACCTATAAGTTCTCATTGGCTTCCTGATACTGTGGATAGTATATTATTCAGGCTCTAGATATGTCATAGATTGCTCTAAAAAAATGTGAAGGTTTATGATGGTTGGGTTTTTGTTCATGCATTCATTTATGGTTGTTTCATTTTCATTGCTATTTCATTTTATAGGCAGGCAGAGTACCAGCAGATCACTCCATCCTGCCAGCATTTGCTTTTAGGTTTGACTGGGGCTGGACTATATTAATGTTCCTTTAAAGAGTGCATCACTTGCTCTTTAAATGCTCTTCACTTTGGAGAAGGACCACTATTCCTAGACTCTGACGGGTCTCAACAAAAACTCCAGAGTTCTTATTAAGGTGTTTATCTTGGGAGACATGAACTTGCCTATGTTTCTTTCCAATATCTCACAATCCTGAAATTTCTACTCAGTTGTTTTGCCTCCCAATTGCTATTTTCTGCTGGGTTTCTTTGAGACTCAACCCACACATGTGCACCTTGGGAAGTGGTCAATAATAAAGAGAAGTTGTGTGTAGATTTGGGGGGGTCTTTCTCTGCAGCTCCCTTCTCACTGAGATTTGTCCCCTTTTCGGGATACTGTCCAGCTGCTTTGTGACCCTGAACTCCGACCTCTGTATCAACATAGTAAGAGTGTCGTGTTCCACTCATATCCTAATAGAGGTTTTCAAGGTAGATCAAGTTACTATCCCTAAAAAACGTGTGTGTGTGTGTGCATGTTTCCAATACTACTAAGGATTGAAACATTGGACTCAGAGGTTATCTGTGTGCTCTACCATTAAGCTACACCCTCAACCTCCATTTCATGTCACTTTTGTTTTCCAATCCCTCTACTGACTAGAATATTGACCTGTGTTAAATGATACGTAAAACTGTGCAGTGTTAGAACTAAAAAAGTCACACTGCTTTTTTATTCCAACACCTTAATTTCAAATATGAGAAAAGTAATCCTTCTGCAGAGATTAAAGAACAGGCCCAAAAGTCTGTAATACCTTATTAAACAAACAGTGTCCTACTTCCAAAGCTCTGTATGGCTCTTTCCTTGAATATCACATTTTCATTCTCCTCCCCCTGGGGTGTGTGTGTGTGTGTGTGTGTCTTCCTCCCTCCTTCCCCTATTTTAATAAGATTTTAAATTCCTTGTGAATTTCTCTTCCTCCTGCAAAGTAGCAATTATATTCTTATTGTTTAATATGGCTATTATTGAAAAGCTTATCTCCATTAGTATGATGGTTGCTTCAGCAATTTTTCTAATGTTATCATCACTGCTCTTCCTGTCCTCGAAGCAGCAGTAATAAAGATTCTTTCTCCAGCTGAATCCAAGAGAACATTTGCCTCATTGGCCCAAGAAATACTGCCACAAATTAATTCATTTGGTAGTAGAGGCAAGAATGGATGGCATATGCCTTCAGTCAGCAAATGTAGTCACAACCCATTAAAAAAAAAAAAAAGCAAAACAAACATTGTAAACATTCACCTTTGTGTTTGCCACTGTGAAATGAATGTCCAACAAACAAATCTACATACAGCAACTGCCACAGAGAAGCTGGTTCCATTTCTTTCTGAAATAGACAACTTAGTCCGCAAGTTCCTTTTCCTCCTCAAGAAAACAGCCACTGTTAGAACAGAAACCGTAATTCTTCTTATTAAAGAGATTGATGCAGAGAAAGTTAGCCAAGGCAAAGTTTGTATTTCTTCTGAGCTTAAAAGAATAATAATAATTTTCCTCCCTAATATTCCCAGATAATCCATTTCATAATGAAATTTTAAACAGAGTTTATAGTAAAAACTGCTCTGCGTTTACTGCAAAATCCAATTCATTTCCCTCATGGCCAAAAACAAGGCAAAATTTACCAGGCTATCTCATCAGTCAAATGTCTGCACTGAAGACAAAGGGATGTGGTCAGGGAGAGAAAGCCTTGTAGGAGTGGCCCTATGTAGGCAGAAGCCTGCAGTCCAAGGTAATCTGTGGAATTTTCCACCTCTAAGGCTGCCAATATCCATGAACTATGCCATCTTTAACATTTCATGTAATGTTCTAAGAGGGTAGCTTGGTGATAGAGCACTTTCCTAAATCACAAGAAGCCCTAGGCTCCTTCCCCACCCCTTCACACACACACACACACACACAATTTGGTATTATTTGATTTTATTGGTTTGGAGGAATGGAATTGATTTTTATTCTAATATCCCAAAATGACTTGCTAAATTATCAATTCTAATAATTTATTTTTAAAACATACAGTGTCTTCTATTCATAATCATATCATTCACCAAAAAAAACTCTTTTCATCCTTTCCTCGTAATCCTTGTGAATTTTATTTTTTCCTTCTTGATATTGTACTCAGCTATGTCTTCTAGTAAAACATTGAAAAGAAATGGTAGTATCTGGAATCTTTCATACACCCAATATCTAAAGGAAAGTTTTAAGTAGATTTCCATTGGTCTTTTTTCAATATGCTTCTGTAAATTAAGGAAGTTTCCCTTTATTCATACTTTGCTGAGTTTTTAATCATGAATAGATGCTGTCTCTAATAACATACATTTGTGCATCTATTTAATTGACTTTATTTTTTCTTTATTAGCATAACAATTTATATTGATTGAACTTATAGTACTAAATGAACTTGTACATTTCCAGAATAAAACATACATTAACATTTTTATGTAAAGCTGGTTTCTCTCTGTTATTCAGGAAATTTTCATCTATATTTATGAAGATTTTCCAGTTATTTATCCTTTCTTAAAGTATATTATGAAGGTTTACATAAGGTTATGTTGGTTTTGTCAAATTAGTTTGAAAGTGTTTTTTTCTTTTTTCTTTTTTCTTTTTTTGGGAGATTGGCTCCTAGTGCTTAATATAACTGACACTGAAAGCCATGGGTAGCTGGAGTTATCCTGGTAGAAATACTCTTAGTTACAGACTGACTATCTGTAATACATAGAAGACTATTCAAATTTTCTATTTCTTTTTGTATCAATTTTATAAAGTAGAATTTCCTATGCATCTATCTCATTTAAAACTTGACTTTGCTATAAGTAATGTGTTACTCATTATATCCCTCAGTTATCATTTCTACAAAATTTGTAATCAGATCTCCTTGTTATTTCTGCTTTGTTTATTCTTTTTTTAGGTCAGTCTCACCAAAAGCTTATTGATCTTAAGTCCTATTAGAGTCAGATTTTTATTTTTGCTCTATATAGCATATATCATTATTTTATTAATTTCTGCTGTCAGAATTTTACTCCTTTCCCTCAACTTTTATTGAGTTTATCTTCTTAACTTTTTGATAAGGACACTTGGCTCATTAATTTTCAGACCTCTATATTTTTTCTTTTCTTGCATTTTTTTATTTTATTGGTACATTTTAGATATAAGCAATGATAACATTCATTATGGGCAATTTCATGTACCTGCACATGATATATATTGCCTCTTTTTTCCTAGAGTTTTTTTCCAATCTGTTTATTTATGCTGACATTATCTATTTGCAATTCCATCATACAAGTTTGAAATGCACTTTTCTTAAATTTAACTGTGATAATACAAATATGTGCAACACCTCTGGGACAGTATCTTATGTCCTATGTTTCTGTTGGATTAAATTATGTTAACTCCTTGTGTACATGTTTATATTTTACTGAGTACTAGTCCTTGTAACTTAAAATTAGTTTGTAAGAATAACTCCATCATGGATAAATAGGGCAGCACAAAGATCTTCCCAAAGAAAGGTTTTATTTCTTCTTACCAGATTGCTAGCGTCGTTAGCAAGCTGAGATCCCTTGTATCCAATTTTAGAGACTGTGGTCTTCTTTGGGCCACATAGATGACTCTTTGCCACCTGCAAAGTGCATAACATGGAAAGAGATTTTGATCCATAGTTTTCTCAGAATCCTAGACACAGCCCATAATGCTCTCCATCCAACTTGTAGGTCTGTACCAGTTTGACAATGATGAGCCTTTAAGTGCAACTTTGTTATAATTTGTGTCTAGATGTGCTCCCACAGCCTCATGCAGTCACAGGGCTTTTTCAGAGACGGCTAAATTTTAGAGTGTACGATGCTGGGATTAAGGCTGTATGATTACTAAATCAGTTCACTGATTGGTTTGACACCACCCTAATCCAGGCAGTCTGGATAATGTAAAAGGGGCAGAAAGATGACGCTAAGGTCCCTTATTGCTTTTGCTGTCTTCTGCCACCATGAACTATTGCCCCTCCCCACGTGTCATCTGGCTTTGAAGCCAGTAGATTATGGACTGAAACCTCTACAAACTGTGAGGCAAATAAATCTTTCCTCCATTAACTTTGGGTGTCGGGTATTTTCTCTCAGCAATGAGAAAAGGGACTAAGACAAACTTACTTCTCTTAGTTTCCAGAAACTGTGAAAAACTTTTCTTAGACATTCAATTGGGTTTCTTAGCTTTTTTTAAAAAAGTCATAAGTTTAAACACAATAGTCACCATCCTGGAGATGCAAATTTCAGAAAAGTTATCTTTGCTAAACTTAGTTTATGAGTTAAGAGAAATAAAGGGAAAACATTTAGTAGCATCACCTGGTATTAGTACTGTGATAAGCATCTCACCTCTGTTCTCTGTACCCTGGAACCAACCTTACAAAGCAGCCACCATCATCCTTGGATAAGGAAAGCATGGCCCAAGTTCAGTACCTTGTCAAGGCAGAAAGCAAGCCAAGTCCTTCATGGATCCACCTTCTCTAAAGTCTGTGCAGTCAGAAAAAAAAGGCTTCTTTCAGGACACAACTTCTTCTTCCTTCTCAACTCTGTATTCCTTTTGTGAAAAACTAGTTTTTGGTCATCTGTTCTACTCTGAATAGTCTAAACCTGGAAAAAACAATATCAAAGGAGACAGAAGGTTTCTGTGCTCATTGAACTTATATAGTAGCATAGAAGAAAGGCAAGTATCAAGAAGAGAAATGTTACTTTTCATGTAAATGTTATTAAAAAATGAAATTGCAAGTAAGATCTAATTGAGTTAAGACCCTTGCAAAGAGACCATTTTGTAAGTTGGATCTAACACAATGAATTGCCCCAAAGAAACGAAGATGTAAGCACTAAATGTTCCTAACGGAGGAACAGCTGCCAAGGTCGTGGGTGAGGCGTCTCCTACCTCAGAGGCCCTTCCATCCATATTTTCTCCAGCTTTTAAAAAACTCAAGTAAAACTAACTTTTAAAAAGACCCTGAAATGTCACTCATTTCAGAAGCCATTATAGTTTACCAGAACAAACATTTTAATATAAAGAAATTCCCAAAGTGAAAGTCCTCCAGGGGAACCATTTGAGAGATAGTCAACATCTCTGTGTACCCAAGAAAGAAATTCTGCCGCAGGCTGCTCACCTAGCTACCCTTGCCTCCTCAAGATCCTCAGAGTAACACTGACCCTTTGGTGCTAACTTTCCACACTGAAGAAGCAACTGAAGGACTTGGTAAAACACAATATTTTTCCAGGCAGAGTAAATTCCCAACTCATCACTTTTCCATGCTCCACTGCTTTGTGAGTTGGATTCCTGGAATGAGACCATACTTCTCTCTAGTAACAATGATGAAATTGTAAATTAGACCCCTAAGCAAGTCTAGAAAAGTCAGCCTAACTGAAAATGCCACTTATCATCTACAAAGCAGAAATGGAAAATGAAATTCTGTCACACAACTGGGGAATAAATGGGAGAAAATATTGAGGGAGAAGTCATTTATCTTGAATGGTATTGCATAAAGAAAATCAAATTTAAGAAGAATGATTAAGAAGGGAGAGTTTAGAGGTTTTCTGGCAAATTTATAAAACCTTAGTGAATGATGCAACAGGTTGTTTAATTATGTTTCACTTTACTTCATGAACTTTAGCTTTCCTTATTGTCATGTAGCTGTCATACCAGCTTTAGGAGGAGGAACATCAGTTACAACAAGAGCTGACTGGCTTAGTGTTCATCTTCAGGTTGTGAAGGCAATGAGGATGCATGCAAGGTGCAGACAGAGCAGGAATGGGGTGGTCATCCAACTCACACACTCACCAGAACTGCTTGGAGGATGTGCAGAGACAGATTGTTGCTAACCCCATCAGACCCTTGGATCAAAAGGTCTAGGTTGGGGCAGGCAGAGATTTTCACTTCTAACACATCCCCACGTAATGCTGATGCTGCCCACTCAGGGATGACACCTGGAAAACCAGATCTAACATGAAAGTCATAGCTGGAAACAAAAGTGAACTCCTGCAGCTGCACTGGGCCTGGGCACAGTGGGGGTGCTCAGTGATGATGTGTCCCTGATTGCTAATAACAGCTCGGCTGGTTACAAGGGCCCACCACCTGCCAGAGGGCAGCATTTTGAGGTGTCCAAAAACAGGCAGAAGTTCATCCCACATTTATATATTTATCTTCATCTAGAAAAAAATAATTTCTGTGACTAGCTGAAATAATATAGGAAAGTGATTTAACCATTTCAGACTACAAACATACTATTAGAAAAATGCCATTTCAGAGATTACTCAGATGCATATACAGATTGCAGTGGATTAACTAATGGTCCATTTGTGACACCCAGCTGAACTGAATTAGTGTGGTTCTAAGTGTGGAAGGCCCACCTGAAGATTGCTGCCAGCAGCATAAATGGAAAACTGGAGGGGAAGATGGCATGCTATTGCTGGAAAAGCTTGCTGTGTTGATTTTCCTGATAAGAACTCTGCTGTTATCAGAGGAGCTCAGGTCTTCACTATTGCTGGGGACAGCTGCAGTTCTTTTTGGGGGAGCTCTGGTCCTTACCTTGAGCATCCTTTCCTGGCTCCAGTAGAGATCCCTCAGCTGCTGGTGCAGATCCTTCATCCTGGCACAAACTTTCTAGCTTCCACCACTTTGGGCCTTCCCAGTGTAGGTCCTTGATACAGACTTCCATGAGACACTGCTATGGACTCTAGCCCTCCAGTTGATCTTGTGCAGGTCATTGCCATGGGGTCTAGGTCTTCAGCTGCACTCGTGCAGGACATTGATGTGGGTTCCAGGCTCTCAGCTGGATTCTTTGGGTCTGTTGTGTCTTGTCCTTGCACTCTTCTGCATTTGATTTTTTGGGTGAATATTTTAAAATAACCCTATAAATGATGTTTCCTGTATTAAATCTATTCCCTTTCAAAGCCTGAGTGCAACACATATGTTATAAAAGGCAATGAATATTCAAATTAAAACATTTTTACAGTAAAAGACACATTGCTATTATTCCTCCCCCCCAAAAAATACTTCCTCTTGCTTCAAGCACACTTATTGTCAGATTAATAATCCATTTCTCTCCAGGGTGAACATGTACCAAGAATGAGGTTCCCACAGATGAATAGAAAGTAAGAGAAAAAAGAAAAACAAGTGAGGCAAAATTCTGGGGTCAGGGGGCAGCAGCCTCTAGGACTGAAGCCCTGATTACTCCTTTCTGTAACTCTTTATTCAGAAAGAACAAGAAGCAGCAGTGCAAATGGAAGGATATCAACTGATTTAGCAAGAACAATAAATAAGACTTGACTAGTTAGCCATCATGTTATCATTCCTTCGGGCATATATCAACAAAGCATTTAGTGTTGACCCTGGAGCTTTCCATACTTTTGCTAGACTTCCTCCAGAACCCAACCTGATCATGGCTTGGTCAGGTCTGAGGCAATACATTGAAAGAGTAACTAAAGAATATCATTCTCCACAACTTGTCTCGTCATTCTTGCCACTTTCTGAAGCAGTTCTGGAAGTCTTCTTTCATGAAAGTCCTTAGCTGCACTGTCCTGCCTACCTTGATGTCTTGAGTAGATCCAAAACATTTATTTTTCATGGTTAAGTTGACTTTGGAGCAGAGCCAGAGTTTGCATAGTTCCAGATCCAGTGGATAAAGTGGATGAGGTGACACTGTGATGTTTTTATGAGCCTGCCTTTCCACTGGGTGGCACTCAGCAGTAGCCACTACTGAATTTTTACCACATCTCATAAAGACCCTCATGAAAGGGGACTTCCAGAACTTCTTTGGAAAGTGGCAAGAAGAATGATGTTAGACTGTTCAAAACAAAAGAGAGTATGCTTATGGGGAGTAATGGTAATGTATCTTTTACTACAACAATTTTTTATTTATTGAATACATTCAGTGCCTACTAGTTGCAAAAAATGATAAATAATGGATATGGGGGAAGGATTTAATCTAAAGGGAGATAAACTCATGTACCTAAATAGCTTTTTTAAAAGGAATGTAAATATATTCTAAGAGTAACACAGGTAAAATGCAATGAGGTTTAACAATAGAAAGAATGCTTCCACCTGAAGAAACAGGTCAGGAAAAACTGGATTTGGGTATGATCTTAAACAATAAATTGGATTAAGGGTGTGAGAAATGAGGGTCAAAAGCTGTGAATGACAGAAGGGAAATAAGTTCCTAGGAAGGAAGAACTACATAGAAAAGAATTAGAGACACAAGAGTGGAACATGTACATGGAAGCAACTAGGAGTTCAGGTTGGCTGGATTGTAATCCATGAAAGGAAGAGGAGTGGAGGTATGGAAAGGTAGGCTGGCACTGGATCATAGAGGTCATCAAGTAGCAGGCAAAGTTGACCAGTTGTCAGAAGTTCTCTGGTTGTGATGACTATATAGGAGCTATATAGTTTGTGGTAATCCACTGGACAGCAAACAATGTGAACTTACAAACAAAGTTGCTATAGTAGTCCAGGTGTGAAGAAAGAATTCAGAGAAGGAGAAAGATGAAAAAACAGAGGAAAGAGTTATGATGTGTAATGGAATAAAGGATCATTACATTCACTGAGAGCAGAGCTTTAAAGGGAAAAGGAGAAAAGACAATGATAACGCATCTTTGAACTTGCTTTGCCAAATGGTAGGATCTCTAACAGGATTCTGTAAAGTTCTAAAAAATATACAAAGTCTAAGAAAATTTCCATAATGTACAGAGAGTAAAATGAAATCTTTATTATAAAAATCCTAACTTTTCCTTGGACTACAATACCTGAAGTCAGTAGTTATCAGTTTTTCTATTACAAGTTACATGTACATATGTGAGAGTATAAATATAAAACTGAAGCAGTGTCAAAAAGCAGTACTGACCTTACCGTGTACAATGGCATCTATTCTATGTCACTTAAGAAAAATAGCCACAGTTCCCACTAAGTTGAGTTCACAGCCCATGGAGAAGTTGTACTCCACAGTCCAAAAACCACTATCCTAAGCTACAAGAGTCAGCAATTATGTAAGCAGTGTAAGAAGGGGACAAGCTATTCTTATGAAGTGAAATGAAAAAAATATGTGAAAGTAGTATATCTTCTTATGTTCCAGAATATCTCAATTACTGCTCTGAAATTGAAAGATCTGTCTGAATAGTAATCTTTGAGATAATGGACAACTTACTCCAATGAAGATAGGGAATGTATTGTGTGTTTAGTTTGAGAAGATCTTCAAAGCACTGGACCTAGTTCCTTTGTGCACTTTCTGAAAACTTAGTGATGGTGTGAAAACTCATAATAGTAACAATAAACTGAGAGGGGAGAGATTAGGTAGTCACATTTCAAAGGCAACTTCCACTCGGTAGAAGAATTTTTTCAATAAATTGAAATAGAAATAACTCTCCTAGGGGCTGAGGATATAGCTCAGTGGCACATGCACCTGCCTGCTAAGCACAAGGTCTGAGTTTGATTCCTGGTACAAAAAAAAAAGAAAAGAAGTAACTCTCCTAGTGCATTTCAATTTCCAATAAAATCAACTACTTGACAGAACCAGCTAAAGAGAGACTGGGTTAAACACCACTATCAGTTTCCTTTCAATCAGAATAAAGATAGAGCATTGCAATAGGAGAGAGATTCAAAAGAAAGATGTGTAAAACTGTAGAGCTCACTTAGATCCAACATTTTGGAAGTGCCTCTTTTCTGTCAGGATCAGGCAAGGATGTCACAGGCAACAGTGACAGAAGATACCTGTCCCTCACACGGTCCAGATCTGAGGGAAAAGTACTGTCCATGGATAAGCTGTGGGGGAGCTCCTTTGCTCACCAGTGTTTATTGGCCATAATGCATCACTGTAATGAAACAGATTCCCTGAAGGCAGACTGGGAAAAACAGATATGTAGGTTGGCTCGTCACATTCAATTCATGCTGTTTAAAAAGAACAGAATTAAAAACTGACCCAATGTGGCATTATTATGCATAGAGTTATGCTAACAACTTTCATAAATATGATTCCCTAGCACCTCAACAGGTGAATGTATTATCCCCAGGTAGATAAACTGGAACTCCAAGAGGTTAAATAAGTTCTTCAAAGCCAATAGCTGGAAAACGCAAAGCTGACACTTAAGAGCAAGTTTCCTGTTGAGGAAATGACATCTATAATCTACCATCAAAACCAACAGACCCAGGATGCCAACCTATTACTGTACACGGTTTGCAGGCGCTGGGGTCTCCAACAAAGATAGGGCTGGCCCAGGCACTAAATAGAACAGGGCTCTCCATGCATAGAAAGACAGAGCCAGATCAGCTTCCATGCCCCTCACATCCTGCAGGTCCTGGCACAGCTGGCAGAGGATCTTCGGGTATGCATATACCACACTTCTGCCACAAGCACGGGATCCCATTCTCCCCCTCCAGACCACCCTATCAAGAGCAGATAATAAAGCAGTGGGATTGGCCAGGTGCCGAGTGACATACATACTCACACACAACAAAGAATGGACCCTGGGACAGGAAAAGATAATTACAAGGAAGAGAGATGTTCAGCATAGCAGAAAAGTCTCCTTATCTCTGCAAGGAAATGTTCCAAACCTCTGACTATAGTGATAGCGCAGAGTCAGGGCCACAAGCCTCCATGTCTGTTTTTCCCAACAATTCCTAACTTTCTCAACTTCCCCCATAAGAAATATGAAGAACTCTGCACAGAGCAGGCAGATTAGTCTCCATTGGAGTCCTTTATGGAGCCTTAGTCAAAGAGGTAATGGGTTGCTGAGTGTATGTCGGAATACACAGTGTCAGCAGCTGGATGGGCAATCAAGACCTTCAACAATAAATCTTCCCCACGCGCAGCCACTGAGATTGTTTTCCCCATTTCGTCCTCTCCCTAATTTATTTACGTCCCTCCACCTTTTGGTTTTCATTTCTTCCCATCAGTAACCATGGTAACACCCAGAGATAAAACACAGGCTGGAGACGCTCACAAGCATCCTGAAACACCGGCTCTTGCCAGAGTTTCTCATCCGGGAGGTCCTGTGTGCCACGCAAACAAGGCAGCTCCCTCCTCATTCACCCCACCCCACCCACTCAGCGGCAGCCAAGACCATTTGCGAGCTGCAGGAGATGATTGTCTACTAACTACATTCAGATTCGTAAACTTGCAGATCAGTTTTTCAGTACCGCAAAAAAATGCTTCAGCTGGAAACTGTTAAATTCATCCTGTCACTCCCTATAAACACTCACCTAAGAACTAGGCTGGAGCCTAAAGCAAGCTTTGCTGTGAAGCATTCTAGTTACTGTTTATCTTCATCAGACCTGATTGTTTGACTCGAGATGCTCCACAAATACTGAATATTCAGTGCAATTTCACCACAGTGAGACTCTTCCGAATGTCTCCACTATGCTGTGAATACTGAGAGACATGAGAGTGGAATCTGGAAACAGGTTTGGTTCAGTGTGCTTCACCTAAACGCAGTCATGATCAGATTCATGAATATCTGGGTTCACCCAGCCTGAATACCTAATTATCAACTGCATGGTTCTAAATCAAAGGAAATTACAAAGCAATGATCTTCTCCCTGGTATACATTAAAACATGGAGCAGTTGCAGAGATGGATACAGTGTGGATGGGCCGATATACATATGAGAATATATATACATATATAATATATATACATATATATAAGCAGCACCATCTTTTTTAGCTTTATTGTATTTTAAATTGCTGCTTTGGCTCTGATGATAATTGTTTAAAGTTATCAATTTCGTATTGCTTTTTCTCCACCAGTGCTAGTGACTTTGTAATGGGCTATAATCCATGAACACAGTTTGCTTTATTGAGATCGAAAACACACTGGCCTTATACCTCCTTGATCTCCTCTATTTGGCAAATGTTCTGCCCCTGGGCTATACCACCAGTCCTGACCTCTGCCCATGTAACAAGAGATATTTCATGAATGTCTATTACATTATAGCCATTGACGCTTTGCACCCAGTATATCATTCATTCTTCAACCTTCTGAGACATGGATTTTTAGTCCCATTTTATAATAGCAGAAATTCAATTTCACAGAGATATTTAATAATGTTCCTGAAGTCACACCATTTCTATGAAGCAAGGCAGGAGTGGACCCAGACCTATGTTGCCACAACTCTCTCCACCAACTTTGCATCAGTCATCCAGAACTCATCTGTCAGCCTTGGAAGCATGAGCACGTGTCCTAGGAGCTCTCCTTCTCACCACCATGGGTCTTAGCTTTGCATTTCTTCCTTTAAATCTTCTGGCCTATCATCTCTTGTTCATAATCCATTGGCATTTGAGCAAAAACTCCTTCCTACCTTAATCATTTCAGTCTTTGCCTGGGCTCATTCTTGATTCGTGGAATTCTTCAAGTGTACTCTCCTTGGAACCCAGCCATCCAGACTTAACCCTATGCCCAGAGGTCCCTAATTAACAAGAAAGACAGCCAAGAACACAAGCTGACTATTTGCCCACAAAGAAATGCTAATTAGCCTGGTTTAGTTTATAGTACTCCTTGGAACACCTTTCCTGCTCCTCTAGTCAATTTCCTACATACCCCTCGAGCTCTTTTGCATTCAAACCTAGCCACAGCCCTTCCCAACATTATCTCACCAATGAGCTCACTGCTCAGAAGAAATCTACACCCTTCTGTCTGACACTCACAGCTTTTTCCTCTTCCATGTCAATTATTTTTTCTCTTCTTGCTTCTATCTTAGAGAAAGGGAAATGTATCATCTTAGGATCTGTACCCCCTATGGACTGTTCTTGAACTAACTGACTGACACATTAAGGGAATAATCAGGAATAATTGGCCAAATCCAGAACACGAGATATTCTATTAAAAATGCCTTTTTTTGTGTGACAGGGTCTTGCTACGTAGTTCAGGTTGGCCTTAAACTCACTGTGTAGCTCAGGCTGGCCTCGAACTATAGCAGTCCTCCTGCCTCAGCCTCCTGTGGGATTATAGTTGTGCACCACCATGCCTGTCTAAAAATGCTTTAATTGTTTTCAACAAATAAATTAAATGGAGGAGGTGGATCAGGAAATAATTGTTAGCAGTGAGAAGAAACTATAGAAATAAGGGTGCAAGGGATTGACCTTATATTTATTCTGATTCTAACAACTATGTATAAAAAGACATTTGAAGCCATTTAAAGAAAATTAAATAAAAGATGAGTATCAGGTAATCCTGAAAAATTAGCATTCATGTTTTAGGTGTGATAATAGGATTGTGGTTATAAAAACAAAGGTCTATATTATTTTAGAGACACATAATAAATTACAATGAGGAGAACAATTTAGGGTACAGAAAATTTGATCATTACTTCAACAACTTTTTTCCAGTGTGGATAATAAAGAAAACAAGCTTTAGAAAATATTGATAATTGCCAAATCTACATGGTAGGTAGCTTGGAAATCATAGATTCTCTCAAGTCTTTTGATTATATTTGAAAATATTTCACTAAAAATTTGAAAATAACATAGCAACTGAAAAACTTTTTTTAGTCATTATTTGAAAATAATGTTCTCTCTCTAACATTTTAAATCTTAATTATTTTTTTTCTCACCCTCCACCTTCAAATAAGATCTGGCCTCTATCACCTTAAAGTTCTCCAAGTGGCACTGTTTCTGAAAGCTATAATCATTCAAGACAACCCAGAATTGTATCCACTCCTCACCCCTCCAGGTTTCTCCCATCTGTCATCTGCTGCCATCTCCACCTTACCAGTTCCAAAACTTTCAGGTGCAATCCTGAGTCCCTCCAGAAATGGGTCTGCTTCTTCATCTTCTCTCTACACTCATCTCTCTTCTTCCAGATTATTCTCAGTGCTTTGTTTATGTTTTAACTAAATAATCATCCTGAACAATCCTGTGAGGTAGGTACTGCTATTATCTTTATTTTAGGTAAGGAAAAAACTGAAGTAAAGAAAAGTTAAACAATTTTCCCCTTGTCACACAGCTGATAACTAGGTGGACTGAGAGCCAAGTAGGTGGCTCCTGGTTTGTGCTGTAACTTTCAGACCCAGTATCACTTGTTGCAAATGAGTGGTGAGCAGTTCCTTCTGCTTCACAGTTTTTGTGGGTGGTGTACACTGCCACAAGGATTGAAGCACATCTGGGATATTGAGGTTCTTTCACAGTGTTCTGTTAGTCTTGAAACAAAAGTCTTTTGCCACATTAATGAGGCCATCTCATATTCAGCATGGTCAACAAAACCTTTACAAAGTGAACTGTTTTCAATGAATTAATCAGCAAGATGACCCAAACATAATAGTGACAAATAGTGAAAAGAAAAGTGTTTCACTCTCATCTTCCTGCATATCATGACTGATGCAGGTGCTGATGACAAAGGTTTCAAAAGTATCACCACCTTCTTTGTCTGTAGGTTCTTTACCTAGGGATCCTACCAACCATGAATCAAAATTGTTCGGAAGTAAACAACATGTCTGTACTGAATGTGTACAGAATTATTTTATTATTATTTTCTATTTCTTCTGTTATTTTCTCAACAATATAGTGTGATGACTATTTACTAGTGTATCACTCAGTGCTTACTAGAGAAACAGATTTAATGCAGGATGTACAAATAGAGTATAATAATTTACAAAATTGGCTTACAATGGCTGTCTGCAGAGTCAGGAGTGGGAAAGTGCGAAAGGTCTGCCTGAGTAATGGAAAGCCAAAGGATCCAGTTGAAGGCCTGGCGCTCACTGTAGTGTCCCATGCAGGTCCGTATCAGGAGGCTGGAGAGTCTGTGATGGAAGACTGAAGGGTCTACACTAGAAGCCAGGAAATGACATCCAAGGTGAAAGTGAAGAGGAGCTCTTCTGCAGAAACAGAAGCAATCCTTCCTTTTTCACTTCTATTTTATTCCATTTGGGTTACAAGCCTATTGGTTGGTGCCACTCACACCCAGGGTGAGCCTTTTGTCTTCATAAATCCCTTCAGCCACACCCAGAACAATGCTGATCAAGTTGACCCAATCAGTTTAACTATCACACATAGCATTTACATTGTGTTAGGTACCATAAGGGGTCTAGAGATGATTTAATGCACACAGGAGGACATGTAACAGTTATATACAAATAGTGTACCACTGTGTAGAAAGGACTCTTGTATGCAGGAACACAGACCCACAAGGAGACAAGTGGGTCACTCTATGTGAATTAAACTGGCCTGCCTAGAATGACAAAGTCTATCATGAGCATTGTCCTTTAATTCCCTTTATTTATTATTAATGTCAGTTCCTGAGAAAATCTAATTTTATTTATCCTTGTTTTCTGTTTGAGACTCCTTGAAATTTCAGATTCTAAATGCCTGGAACTTGACTTTGAGGTATTTTTCCAGGTAATCTAGAAGTACACGTTTGTCTCAATACCCACAGAGGAAGAGCTGTATCTTATGCTTCTTTGCACACCCAGTGTATCCTATCAATCCTAGCATGTACTAAGGACTCAATGTACATTTGCCAGATTGACCTGACCTGTGTGTCATCCTCCAGGTCTAATATTTAAATGATTGTTACTGATTCACAGTCATACTTGAAAGTGAGAAGGTTTATCTCAGAGCACAACCTCTGCACTATGACTTCCCAATTTCTCTATTATATTTATCCAATATATTATTACATTAAAAGAGTCTCAATAAATCACAAGAACACCTTAGATTGAACCATCTAGTGCCCTCAGTCTTACTCTTGAAAAAAATTAAATATCAATTTTTGATCATACATATTTGCAGAATATGAAGCTCCAATAAAGTGTGCAATAAATATTAGATTTTTATGAATCATTTTCAAGTTCATGTCCTAGGTGTTCAGACAAGGCTGTTACTTCTTCCTTTGCTTATTAAGTCATGGAGTCTTATCATTCTTTCCTGTTCTGTCTCCTACTTGTACATTCTGTCATGTATTAACTATATTTTATAAATGCTGGAAAAAAGTATTTTCTTGCACAAAATGATGATCCATAATTGAAAAATATGGTGTACAATACAAACATGTGGCATAGGTAACAAAAAAAGTAGTTGCTGAAAGTCTTCCACCAATCATAAACAGAAAAGGAAGTCAAGCAACAACAGGCAAACTATGTGAAAGAGCCAATGCACAGCTTCTAGAATTTTAATTATTACCTGTGTCAGAGGAAAAATACAATGCTTCAACCATGCTGTGCGCCTTCTAAAGACTCTAAATGAAATCAGATATATAGGCATTCCTCTATCTTGAAAAAAGGTTAGTATTCAAGTATTGTATCAGGAGATTAATTAAATCCCAGGTTCAATCTGTACTGACACTGTTCTCTTGAAGTTGTAAGTAAATGAGAATTGTTCTAAATAGATTAAGTGTACCACACTCTCAGGAAAAATAGGAGTCTCGGCATGTAGATAAATGTACCATCAATTAGCTCTTTCAGGATATAGGAAAAATTTAAAAATAGAAAAACAATGGGGAATTATTAAACATCACTGAAATTCACAAATAACAGTGTTAATTGCAGTAGACTAGAAACATACAATGCTAAAAGCTTCAAAGACCTCAGAATTAAATTGATGCAGAACACAGTATACATAAAATGACATTGTCTGGTTGTCTATATAGAAAATTACAAGGAATCTATAAGATAAAAAGCTATTGTTCAGTAAGGTCACAGCATACAAAGTAAACACAAATCAAGCACTTGCATTTCTATGATTATGCACATGTAGAAACTAAAATTATAAAGACAGTATCATTTCAGATTTTTTCAAAGACAAAATGCTTAAGTGTAAACCTAACAAAACAAATAGAAGCTCTGTATAAAGGAAGATACAAAATGCAGAAGATAAGCATCAGAGAAGGCCTACATAAATAGAAAGGTATAAATGGAATATAAACGAAAAGATAGTGTTCATGGTGTGAAAGACCCAGCATAGGTGATGAAGACAATTTTTAATGAACTGATCTAGAGATCTGAGGCAATTCCTATCTAAATCCCAGTAAGATATTTTGTAGACAAGATAAGCTTATTCTGAAATGTATATGGAAAGACACAGGCCCTAGAATAGCTGAAACAAATTGGAAACAGAACGAAGTGAGAGGTATCACTTGACCTGATGTCAAGTTTAGTATGTAGCTACAGTAATCAAGAGTGGATGATACTCGCCAAGTGACATTTGGGATGGAGAGCCCAGAAATAGACCATATCTGATTTTTAACAAACGTAAAAAATCAATTCAATGAGAGAGGAGCATCTTTTCAATGACCAGTGCAAGCTGTAATTAGATATCCAAAGCTAAACAAATAAATCTAAACCTCAAACTTGACAGTAATAGTAACTCAAAGCCAATCATAGATTTAAATATCAAATAAAAACTATAAATGTTTCAGAAAATAATGCATATAAATCTTCAGGACTTAGGACAGGGTAAAGAATGACACCACCAGACTCAAAATTCATAAAAGGAAAAGTTAATTAACTGAATTTCACCAAAATTTTAAAATATTTTCTCAGTAGAAGATTGAAAAAGAAGCAATGAATGTGGAGAGAATATCTATACATTTACCTGATAAATGACCAGTACTTAGAATATGTAAGAAAAACTCTGAATACTTTATAATCACAATAAAAACAATCCAATTGGAAAATAGAAAAAGATACAAAGGAATATTTCATCAGTGAGAAAATACAAGTGGCAAATGAGCATAAAAAAATATTTTCACCATCATTATCCATTAAAAATGTAAATTAAGGGATCATGAGATATCCCTATATGCCATCAGAAGAGGTAAAATAAAACATAGTGACAACATCAAATACTGGAAAATATGCAATAAAATATCAACCTCTCATACATTTCTGGTGGAAGTATAAAATGGCACAGCCTCTGTGGAATACAATTTGGCAGTTTCTTATGAAACTAAATATTCATTTGCCATATGACCCAGAAAGTGTACTCTTAACACTTATCCCAGAAAAATGAAAACATGTATTTTTAAAAAACCTGTACTAGAATGTTGATAGCAGCTTAACGTATTATAACCAAAAATTGGAAACAAACCAACGCCTTTCAACAGATGAACAATTTAGGACATTGTGATCAATCATCACCATGAATATTGCTTTACAATATAATCAGAGATGAACTGTGGATATTTAAAAAGATTGAATCAATGTCAAGGGAATCATGCTGAATGAACAAAAGCAGAACTCAAAAGGTCACCTACAATGTGATCCCAGGTATTGGTCACTCTTAAAATTACAATATTGTAGAGATGAAAAACAAGTTTGTGTTTCTTAGGGATTAGAGACAGGGTTGGGGTGGATGGGTGTGGTTACAAAAAAGCAAGAGAAGAGCCCCAGGAGGTGATGGGAATGTTACAAAGTCTTGACTCTAGTGATGATCATATGACTCTCCAAATGGGACGAAATCCCATAGAATTAAATACAGACACAAGTGCATCAGTACCAATTTCCTGTTTGAACTATAGTAAGAGCTTTGCAGGATGTTAATGTTATAGAACACGAAGTGAATGGTACAGGACTCTCTGTCTATTCTGTCTTACAATGAACATAAATCTGCAATTATCTCAAAATAAAAAGTTTGTTCAAAAAATAAAAACATCATCACTTAATAACTGAGGCAGTTCCTACCATGGGAATTCCAAGGATCAGAAATAAAAATTGGCTGGAACTATGAGTCAAGGGCAAATCTCCTTTCAGTGAGCTCATGAAGAATAATGTCATTTGTTTAGGACTATAGAAGATATAATTCCATTTGTATGGTAAAAATAAGGAAGCAAAGCTTTGCAGTTTCTGGCACAAAGATAAGTCAGCCAGATTTCAGTCACTCAGCTGGCAGTGGAATGTCCAGCTCTGTGACTGTAAACAGCATCCAAGACTTCTATCTCTGATCTTAATCATATTATCTCACCGTTTAAAAACCCTGCTAAGAAGCATAGGACCAAAGATCATCTGGAAGATGAGGAAGGGGTTAGCCAAACATCAGAGCCAAATCTTCAGCTCCTGCTCAACAGGACATACAAGAACATGCACTGTAAGGTGGAGCTCAAAGAGAATCCAGACTGAGCAGAGGCTTAGAAGAATGACAGGAATGGTATTGGGACAAAGTGTAGAAGTGTAGAAAGTGTAGAAGGACAGGGAGGGAATCACAAAAGACAGAGCTGCTTTCTGGCTCTGTGTTAGACTTCTATCTCTGTGAATGACCAGTAAACACAGGGTAAAGAATGCCAGGGTGCCCATAGAAGAGTCAACTTCTTATGTTACCACCACTTGTTGTGAATGTCACTGATACCCTCAAGAACAATACACATCACCACCTTTATGCATGAGAAGTTAAACCCTATGCTACAGTTTGGACTGGAAGTGTCCCCCAAAGACCTATGCATTCTAGGTGTTGGAATATTAGAGGAGGACCTGGAATTTTTAAAAGGTTAGCAAAAGACATGAGGTAAGTTCTCTAAAAGCAAAGGTGTTCAGTGTGGTTAAACTTAAATAAGGACCCATACTGGCTTGAGATGATTACATAGCTCTCTGGAGCAACAGCTTTTAAAGACTGCATGCAAAAAATACAGTTAGAACAATGGTAAATGCCAAACAAATTGCATAAGCCTATACATGAACTGAATAATGTCAGGAAAACTAACTCCCAGAAACAACTATGACTTGCAAATAATAGCCATAAGAATAGTAATTTGTTATAAGTAACTAATAAAAGAAAATGGATTTTTAGAGTATTTTATGAAAAAATATTTTATTTGTTTCTGAATGTAGACAGTTTTGTGTTAGAACAGAGAAAGCAAAATCATCTAGAGCTTCATTTTTGTATTTTCTGCTGAAGAAATTAATCTTTAGTCTTAAAAGTATAGACAGGGGCTGGGGATACAGCTTGGTGGCACAAGCACCTGCTTGGCAAGCACAAGGTCCTGAGTTTGATTCCCAGTACCCACACACAAAAAAAAGTATAGACAAACATGTTTCAAGGAAACAGGGCCCAGCTTTCACCCATCTTTTCACCCACTCACCCTAAAGATATTGGGCTCATAGAGTACACTAGGCACTTTGCAAAGGGTGAAAATAAAAAAAAAAATTAAAAAAAGTAGCATGCAAAATAAAATATCCCAAGAGTGTAAGTATGAACAAAACCAAGTACTACCTGTTTCCTCAAGCAACTCACTGATTTAGTCCTAGAAGATATTAATTCAATTGTCACAATGTCAAATTACATTTCTGAAGTATAAGGAAGAAGTGTAAGTGCCCTGACAGCATGAGTTAGGGAGATTTGCTGTAGAAGAGGAAAGGAACATGGGAAGAAGGGGCTCGAAAAGGCCCCGTTGGAGATGGCCAGTTGAGCAGAGGTCAGAGTAGGAGTTGGAGTTAGAGTAACATAAAAGCAGGTAGATAGATAGGTCTGTGAGTACAAAAGCCTTGTGACAAGCTGAGCAAGATGTGTGTGAATACTGAAAGGCCAGTGTGACTGGGGAGAGATGGTGCAACAGAATAGGCAGGGCTGATCACAGATGAGACTCTCAGCCATGGTCAAGGCCTTATATTTGTCCAGAAATAAATAGAACGCTTTATGAAATTTCATAATGAGGATTTATATCTCAAAAATATCACTATGCTTGCTAAGAATAGACATGGCATACCCAGTTAGGGGGCTGTTACATGAGTCCAGGTGAGAGGTACTGTAGCTAGAACTGGAAGGAGGGAAGTGTTTCTAACAAAAATGAGGAAATATGGGAGCATTTTTAGGAGGCATAATGCAAGGCTCTTTATAATGGGTTGGGAAGCTGGAAGGAAGGAGTTGTCCTTGTAACTTCTTCCTAGCTTTCCAGTTTGTAGAACTGGCCAGATAACGGTGGCCTGCACCAAACTAAAGAACAAGGAGAATTACCTCAGTTGGGGTTAGAAATCAAGAGTCTGAGTTATGTGTGAGATATCCAGACAGAGATGTCAAATTGGCAGCTGTGTATATAATTTTAGCATCCAGATGCAAGATTTCAATCAGAGAGGACAGTCTAAGAAAGTTTTGTGTGGACACCAGGATGTTCAGTCAATATTTAGCTGGGGCTCACTAGAGGAACAGAATCAATATAAAATATATCCACAATTGCACAAGATAGTTTATAGGTGGGTTTACAGGATCAGAAGAGGAGTCTCAGTGGCGATCTGAGGAATCAGAGGTGGAAGAATCCAAAATCACCATCTGCACACTGGAGAACCAGAAGATCCAGTAGCAGTTCAAGGTCAAAGGCCTAGAAGCAGAGTCACAGTTTTGAGTCTGTGTCAGAAAGCCAAGGAAGCTACCTGAAAGCCTGAAGGAACTAAAGACTAGTGTCTGAAGGTGTGGTGAATACCAGAGCTCTTCCAAAAGAAAAAAAAGAAAAAAGGTGACTTCCTTCTTCTTTCCCCTTTTATGCCATCTAAGATACACCCTATTGGACAGTACCACCCATATCTAGGTGGGTCTTTCCTTCTTAATTTGTGACATATGTGCCAGTCATCCATAATCATACAGAGATTTACTAATCTGCTAAGTGGTTCTCGATCAAGGTTAAGTCAAGTTGACATACCATAATTAACTATTGTGTGCGCATGTGAGTGCACATATATCCTCTCAGTTGCCAAGATATATTATACATAACATTAATGTGTATAATATATAACACGTAATATCTGTATTATAGTTATATATAATTACACATACACATATGTTTGTATTTGTGGTTTCTAACCTCTTAGGAATCCCACTCAAATAAAAGGATTGAGTACTAAAAGAATGAAAATGGCCAGATATTTTGAAGAGAAAAATGGAGATTTCATAAATATGTGCTGGTGAGTTCAAAATTCAAAATGAGTTTTTTTCATTCCTAGGGCATGCAAATATTCCAGTATATAGACATTTCTCATTTAATGAGCATGTTCCATTCCCTTGACTAGGTCATTAAATGAGTCAGTCACTAAGTGAAGAATTGTGTATAGTATGTACATTACAGTACTTAGAACAAAGAAATGGTCAAAGGAAGCTCCAGCTTGATAACTTGCTTTTCTTTGCTTAGCTCTTACGTGTATAATGTAATGTATAACAGGACAGGAAATTACATACAGTCCTTCACTGTGTACAGTACAATCAGCAAAAATTACAGTGCTGTGTTGTAGAAGAGGCCACCATAAGATCGCGCTGCTTCTTATATTCTTGTGTGGTAAGCGTGAATGCAGGCCATAAGCCTGAATGGTGGGTCTTAAATCCAAACAACGTACCTCAGTCCTAAGTCCGGAGAGTCAAGTCAGTAGATTGTTAAATGAGGAATATCCATTTAGCAGTCAAGGTGATTAAAGGAATCCAGAACTTGTGCATTCTTCAAAAAGAAAGTCATGATTACTAGGCTGAAGTTCAGTCAAATACATTATATCCTTTTTGAAGAATTATTATTAAAATGTGGCAAACTTAGAGTTTCACCTTCAGCAAGGCACATGACAAGTATTCTCAAAATACTGTTAATGAAAAACACAAAGCAGACCATGGTACTATTAGGTGGATTTTCACCTGGCACAAAAAAAAAAAAAAAAAAAAAAATAGGCTTTAAAACGTTTCAAGTACGTCTGAACTCCACAGGAAAAGAGAACAAATGAAAATCATGGAAAAAAAAAAAAAAAAAAAAATAGTAGATTTATGTTCCTAGAGTGAAAAAGTAATGATGATCTCCATTTCTGTGACCACAGTTTTCTTTGGCAGGATGTCATTTTTGGGGGGATGATATATATTTGTCACAACTGGGGAGACGGGAGAGTAGTGATGCTGGCATCTGTTGGGTAAAACTCAGAGATTCTAGTAAACAGCCTACAATGCAAGTGACCGGTACCCCGCAGACCAAGAATTATCCAGTCAATGACAATCCAATCCAAATGCCAGGAGCACCACTGTTAAGAAAGTCTGGTGTAAGTATATAAATGAACACATTAGAATGAATTATCAGATGTAGCATAATTTGATAAATATCATTATAGCATCCTACATTAAGCTCCTCTGAATATAAACTGTACAAATTATAGGCAAGAACCCTCTTCATTCCTCTATAGTAGGTGCTAGAAAGTTACTCACTGTAATACATAGCCATCCCCAGACTTACCTGCTCCGGGTTTCTGTGTCTTTCTTTGTATAAGAATGAAGTGGAACATAAACAGGTGTTTATGGAAGGCTGAAAATGCCCTCCCCAAAGACATCCATTCTAGCCATGGAAACTTCTTTGGTTAAAGTGTCCTTGCAGAAGTAATTGGGGTGGAAATCATCCCAGATTACCTGAGTGGATCCTACTTGCTATCACAGTATCCTAATGAGATGGGCAGAGAGCAGTTACACACAAGGAGAATAAAAGGCTACATGGAAGGGAAGGGCAGGGATTGGGGTAATGCTACACAAGTCAAGCAAAGCTAGCAGCCACCAGAGCTGGAAGAGGCAAAGGACAGATCCTTCCCTAGAGCAACTGGAGGAAGCAAAGCCATCCCAATGCTTTCACCTCAGCCTAGTAATACTAATTTCAAGCTGCAGTCCCCGGAACTGTAAGAAAATCAATTTTTATTATTTTAAATCCCCAAGTCTGCAGTCATCTGTTATGCCAGCTATAGAAAACTAATACAGATGTCTTGTGTCATAAATGAGATGTGGCTATAGTGAACACCTGAAAACAATGCCATGCTTTTTTAATTGGATATGAGAGAATCTTTGAGTCATGAAGTAAGCTGAAGGAAATGGTCCTCAAAAACAAATCTACTCACTTTCTAATCATCAGGGTATGCAACTATTACATCACACAGGAACCCATGTGATCAGGTGACATCATCCTGCATTATCAGGATAAAACCTAAATGTAAGCACATGGATCCTCTTATCTCACAGAGTTTGGGGTTAAATGAACACAGAACAAAAACATGAACTGAGACAGAGATGATGAAACCCACATCACTCCTATGGCCTCCAGAAGCAGAAAGAAGCCAGGAAGGGCCTCAGCCTGAGAACCACTGGAAGGAGTTCAGCCCGCCTATTTCTTAACTCTCTCCTTCTGCCAACTAAAACTGTGAGAGGATAAACTTCTGTCGTTTTAAGCCAGCAAAGTCATATTCATTTCTGCTACAGCTGCAGGTGGACCAGTTCTACCATTGCACAAGGAGTGGGCTCATCCATAACCACACATAGAAATATATAAGTGGTTCTGGAATTGGACAATGGGCAGAAGCTGGAAAAATTGAGTTATGTGATTTTTAAAAGCCTCACCTGCCTTAGACAGATCATGGGTAGGAGATAAGCAGACTACAGTGGAGAAAACATCTATCATCTTAGAGAATATATAGTATCATGTATAGAATATTTGTGGAAATGTGACTGCAATGAGGGCTTAAAGTGAATAAGAAATATATTACTGAAGCTGGGCATGGTGGTGCAGCCTGGATTCCCAGCACTCGGGAGGCTGAGGCAGGAGGATCGTTGTGAGTTCGAGACCAGCCTGGACTACAAAGTGAGCTCAAGGCCAGCCTGAACTGCATAGCAAGACCCTGTCTCAAAAAGAGAAGAAAGAGAGA